>NC_086455.1:24062928-24192928 GCF_028390025.1 Pseudophryne corroboree
TCTCTCTCCATGAAACTCTCTTCCCCCATCCCTGATACTGTCTCTCTCTCTCTCTCTCTCTCTCTCTCTCTCCGACACACTCTCTCCCTGACACTTGGTCTCTCTCCCTGACGATGTATCTCTCACACACTCTCTGGCACAGTCTCTCCCTCTCTCTCCCTGACAGTCTCTCTCACTGACACTCTCTCTGTGACTCACTCTCTCCCTGACCATGTCTCTCTCGTCCTGAGACTGTCTCTCTCTGCCCCCCTCTCTCTCTATCTCTCCCTTTCTCTACCTAATAATCTCTCCCTCTCTCCATCCCTGATACTGTCCTTTTCTCTGTGACTCTGCCTCTCTCTCTCTCTGAGACTGTCTGTCTCTCTCTCCGACACAATCTCTTCCTTGAGTATGTTATGCAGACAAGAGAATCCAGAATCTGAGAGTGGCTGTGCCAGTATGCCCTCTGATGACAGGAAGTCAAGGTCTGAAGCTTGTGATGCTGGTGCACTCGGGATGATAGTGGCTCTTTGAAAGAAGACGAGTTACCAGTGAAGTATGCCAATATAGTGCTTCAAGGCAAGCTTTAGCTCCATGTTAAAGAGATGCAAATCTGCTGTTAAAATAAAAGAGACCTCTACATAGGATTGCACCTTCAGAAATGTCTGTCTATATTTTTGTCCTGTTATCCATAGCAGTAAGTGACTGCTCTGCTTCACAAACATACATCTAAACAAACATACATCAGGATATCACATCCCAACAGACCCTCAACAACCTGATCACCCCTATCCATCTAACCAACTCTGTCTTATTTTCCCCCTGTAAATGGAGATGGAGTAATGGCACTTATCCGGTCCCCCCCACCACCACCACCACCTCCCCACTTGACCCTATCCCCTCTTGCCGCCTCCGCTGCCTCTCTCCTGCCTGTTCCCATTTTGCCAACCTTCTCAATCTGTCCCAATCGTCAGGCACAGTCGCCTCTGCCTTTAAGCTTGCTCTTGTCTCCCCTATTCTTAAAAACCTACACTTGATCCTAACACTCTCTTCAACTACTGACCTATCTCTCTCCTCCCTTTTACCTCCAAATTACTTGAACATTTTGTCTACAACTGCCTTTCTTTCCTCCCACTGCCTGCTTGACCCATGTCAGTCTGGCTTTCATCCTCTCCACTCCACTAAAACTGCCCTCATGAAAGTCTGCAAAGACATCCATTCTGCCAAATCCAATGACCACTAATCTCTGCTTGTTCTCCTTGGCCACTCTGCTGCTTTTGACACTGTGGAGCACCCTCCGCTCCTGCAAATCATTCACTACTTTGGTCTGCGTGATACTGCCCTATCCTGGCTGTCCTCCAACTTTTCTGACCATTCCTTCTCAGTCTCCTCTAATGACTCCACCTCTCCCGCAATTCCCCTAACAGTAGATGTTCCAATAGGTTCTATCCTTGGGACTCTCCTTTTCTCTCTCTATACATCTTATTTAGGTGACCTCATTTGCGCTTCAATTTCCAATATCACCCCTGTGCTGATGACACTAAAGTCTACCTTTCATCTCCTGACCTCTACACCTCTCTCCTCACTCATATCTCCAGCTGTCTCTCTGTTATCTCTTCTTGGATGTCCCAGTGCTTTCTTAAACGTAACATGTCTAAGACTGAGGTGATCTTTTTCCCACTCTCCCACATAACCTCACCTCCCAGAATTTCCCTATCTATTGATGGCACAACTATCTCCTCTAGCCCTTAAGTGCACTGTCCTTGATTCCTCCCTCTCTTTCAAACCACACATTCATTACCTCTTACAGTCCTGCCATTTCCATGTCAACAATATTTCCAAGATCAGACCCTTTCTCAACATGAATGCTACTAAGATGCTCATCCACTGACTGGTCATCTCCAGATTGTACTGTAATCCCCTCCAATCTGGCCTCCTCGACAAATGCCTCTCTCCATTCTAATCTATCCTTAATGCTGCTGCCCGGCTCATCTTGTTCTCCAAGCGTACTATGTCCACTTTCCCTCTCTTACATCCCCTAACTGGCTCCCCTTCTGAATCTAATTCAATCCTTTCTCACTCACTTACAAAGCCCTCGCCCATTCCTCTCCCATTTACATATCAGATCTTATCTATCTTTACACTCCCACCCACCCTCTAAGTTCCACACATTCATGCCGCCTCTCCTACCAACTGATTACGTCCACCTATTCCTGACTCCAAGACTTTGGCCAAGTTGCTCCCTACCTCTTGAATTCTCTACCTCTCCCAAACAGACTCTCAACCTCTCTACAAAACTTCAAATGGGCTCTCAAGACCCACTTCTTCATCAAACCCAGCCATCTCTCATGCTTACCCCCTAGCTACATGGCTCACTTCTACCCCTGTCTGTCTACCCCTCCCATTCAGAATGTAAGCTCACATGAGCAGGGCCCTCTTTCCTTTATGTGTTTTTCCCTCTCTTTTTCTATTATTTCTACTCCATACTCCCTACAACCAGTGGCGAATTTCCCATTAGGCACATGGGCCCTCATTCCGAGTTGTTCGCTCGCTAGCTGCTTTTAGCAGCATTGCACACGCTAGGCTGCCGCCCTCTGGGAGTGTATCTTAGCTTAGCAGAATTGCGAACGAAAGATTAGCAAAACTGCTACTAAATAATTCTTTGCAGTTTCTGAATAGCTCCAGACCTACTCACAGATTGCGATCAGTTCAGTCCGTTTAGTTCCTGGTTTGACGTCACAAACACGCCCTGCGTTCGGCCACCCACTCCCCCATTTCTCCAGACACTCCTGCGTTTTTCCCTGACACGCCTGCGTTTTTTAGCACACTCCCAGAAAACGCTCAGTTACCACCCAGAAACACCCACTTCCTGTCAATCATTCACCGATCAGCTCTCGCTCGACCACCACCAAATCTACTAAGTTTTGTGTTAAATAACTTAGCGCATGCGCTCTGCGTACCATGCGCATGGGCAGTTAGCAACAAATCGCAGCATAGCGAAAATCGGCAACGAGCGAACAACTCGGAATGACCCCCAAGAGGCGGTATCCAGTCTCTAGGTCGACCACACTTAGGTCGACACTGTCTAGGTCGACATGGTTTCTATGTCGACAGGGATTCTAGGTCGACATGTTCTAGGTCGACATGACAAAAGGTTGACATGAGTTTTTCACTGTTTTTATTTCATTTTTGTAACTTTTTCAAACTTTACGATCCACGTGGACAACAAATGGGAATGGTAACCTTGCCCGAAGCATGGCGAGCGAACCGAGCCATACGAGGGGACACTGTGCACTAATTGGGGATTCCGTTCCCTGTAAGTAGAAAGTGACACCAAAAAAAGTTCAAAAACTGATGTCGACCTTCTGTCCTATCGACCTAGTACACGTAGACCTAGGGGTAAATTAACTAAGATGGGAGTTCTGTTGAAGATGGGATGTTGCCCATAGCATCCAATCAGAGTCTACTTCTCATTTATCTAGCACCTTCTAGAAGATAATACTTGGAATCTGATTGGTTGCTATGGGCAACATCCCATCTTAAATAGAACTCCCATCTTAGAAAATTTACCCCCTAGAGTCCCTTTCGACATAGAAACCATGTTGACCTACTTACTGTCGACCAATAGTTGCCAACCTTGCACACCACACCCCATGAGGCACATGCCTAGGGGCGGCACTTGTTTGGGGGCGGCACTTGGATGCTTGTGTTGGTACGGTCAGTCTGAAATGTACCAGTAACTGCACAATATTTCCACCATACTGTACCGTATGCTATCTTGGATGGAGTGAAAGTGGGTAGGACATGTACATACTGCCCCTGCAGGCTGTCCCACTTAGTAAATATGTATACATAATTAATAATAAACCAAGGTCACAGTTAGAGGCTTTTTCTTTATTATTCTGTTAATTGGCTATCCTCAAATGAAGGTTTATAACCGATCAATAAAAATAATAAAATTAGGCAGGTGGGGGGCTCCGCTGCCTGCATGACAGTGCTTCGGATCCCAGGACCCAGCATACCGGCACCGGGATCCCAACCGCCGGCATGCAGGCAGCGGGGTGAGCGCAAAAGCGCCCCTTGCGGGCTCGCTGTGCTCGCCACGCAGCGGACACGGTGCACCGCACTATTTATTCTCCCTCCGGGGGTGTCGTGGACCCGCCAAGAGAGAGAATAGTTGTCGGTATGCCGGCTGTCAGGATTCCGGCGTCGGTATGGTGAGCGCCGGCTCCCGACAGCCGGCATATCGAATGCCTCCCAAACCATGTACTGGTCCTACATTGTCTTGTACGGTAAACTTTTGTTTTCTTGTTGTGCTCATTTGTTTATAAAACAAATTGAAATGTATTTAATAAAAGTACCAAGATGGCATGTGCAAGCCATTAAATGAGTCACCTGTTGGGAAAGCCCTAAGTTTACTTGGTAAAACAACAATATTTTTGTGATAAATTCCTTTAAAGCGCAGTGTTTGTCTTGAACGCGAGTTCTTACACGTCATCTTCATCACTGCTCCACAGGCAACACACACCCAGAATCTCAAACAAAAGTAATGACTTGTTTTAATAAGACGGAATCTCCCACCGCGCGAAGAAAAACATTGGTGTATTACTTCTTTAGGGAAAGTTGACAATTCTATCACTTTTTCAGTGTCTTAGTACATGGGATTTGTGCCAGTGCTGTGACAAGTGTAATCTCTAGAGCAATGGAGAGATTCTCTCTGCTTTACAAGGAAAACAAAAAGTAGCAATGCTTATATGTTGCCTGCTGGTGGGTAAAGCTTGCTGTGACAGTGAAAGAATAGAAGCTGACTCATAACATTCAGTGCTTTGGGGGTCATTCTGATCCGTTCGCTCGCTGCTTTTTGTCACAGCCGAGTGAACGGGTCCCTATTACGCATGCGCCGGCGCCGTAGTGCGTCGGGGCATGCCAAACGGCCGAAGGCCGTACCAGGGCTGCAATTGCCTCTGCCTGATTTACAGGCAGAGGCAATCGCTGGGCGGGAGGGGGCGGAACGACGGCGTTTGGCCGCTGTTTGCTGGGAGCAGTCCGGCCAACGCAGGAGTAGCCGGGCCGAATGGGGGGGGGGGGCCGCAGCGGCTGCGTGACGTCACACGCAGACGCTGCGGGCCAGGGAGAGATCAGTAGCTCCTGGCCAGCATGCTAAAGCTGCGCTGGCCGGGAGCTACTCTTGAAGTGCAAAGGCATCGCCGCTGTGCGATGCCTTTGCACTTCTGCGGGGGGGGGGGGGGGGGGGGGCGGCACTGACATGCGGGGCGGACTAGCCCCGCGCTGGGCGTCTCCCCGCATGTCAGTGTGAATGATCGTAGCTGTGCTAAATTTTGCACAGCTACGATCAACTCAGAATGACCCCCTTTGTTACTTAGTGAAAGCAAGCAAGGTCTATTGTTTATCCCAGAAAAATAGCAAACTCTATATAAAGCAGGTATAGGGGACATCGAGCCCCTATACCTCCTGGCGGCAGCCATCTTTCAGGTTCTATATCCAGAATGATTGCGCAGGAGATCGCAAAGACTCTAAAGCTGGGTACACACCAGAACAATCTCGGCCCTATATATCGTTTCCGGCCGAATAGGATCATTCAGTGTGTATGCCCAATATGCGCACCCCCTATCGTCGTTAGACATATTTTCTGGTCAGACCTGCTGCAGTGTCAATCAGAAGATATCGCTAGCAATGTCACCCTGCCGAATGCAGCATGGCATCCCATGGTGTTCCGTCACATCACCCCCTCCTGCTTTGCCAGGGGGATCCGGTTAAGATCCTGGCATTGGGGATCCCATCAGTTAGAAAACCGACGCTGGGATCGCAACATGGATTGCAGTGCTGGCACCAGGGTCCCCACACGCAAGTATGCCAGGACTGCAGGCAGGTAATAAACGGAGGTGGGGGTTTAGGTTTAGGCTGCGAGGGGAGGGTTAGGAAGTGGTGGGGGGGGGGAGAGGGGTGAGGGTTAGGCTGCAGAGAGGTAGAGTTAGGGTCAGACTGTGGGTAAGGAGGGTTAGGGAGGTTAGGGATCAGGATTAGCATGAATGGGGCGGCAAAAGACGCAGCTCGGCACAGCCAGGCATGGGCATGTTGAGAATGCCCGTTTGCCGCAGATGTAACCACGATGAGCATGTCTACATCTGTACATATTCTTTCTGATGCATTACATTTAGAATAAATATATATATATATATATATATATATAAGAAAGAAAAACTGCGGCACTCGGGGACTGATGAAAAGATAATGTATTCAGCAATACATAATTTACATCAACGTTTCGGGGATTTTAACCCCTTTGTCAAGATGTACCTGTGTGAAAAAAAGAAGGAGAACCCACTCACCTTTAAGTAGAGACAGAGACCCGCCACAACACCCGTGCACGTGAAGTCCCGAGCGTCCCCGTCCGGCGTGTGCGGAAGCGCCAGGAGATGACGTGGCCCGACGTCCGTGCTGCGCTCGTCCGTCAGTTGCCCGGCAACGCCTGACGCTAGACCCGCAGTCCGGAAGCTGGGGAGAGGGGACACAAAAAGCATAAGCACCAATGCTAAAGGTATCCACGATACATTATATGCAAATTACAAAAAATGAAAATACTAGAAAAAGACTCCCAACAGACCTTGCATGCAAAGGAAAGGCACCATGTCGGTGTCTCAGAGAAAAAAAAGACAAAACTGTCCCCGTCATGTAGAGGAATAGGGGAAGCACCAAGTGATGTAGATAGCCGAATTATGCCAATATGATCCATAGGGATGACAGATGCAATAAAGCAAGAAAAAAAAAAATAAAAATTAAAGAAAAAAAAAAAAAAAAAGAAAGAAAAATAAAAATAAAGAAAATGTCAGAAGCAGGAGGCGACATATTATGTCACATGATGTCAAGTCCCTGGTCGTGAAACCATCCAGTGGTCCCTCTCGTGGAGTGGTTTTCGGTTATCCGAAGGTACTCCACACTATTCTTTCGTTAAGGCCAGTTGGGTGGATGGTATTGAGCCTGAAGATCCAGGACGCCTCTTTGCGAAGGAGAGCTCCATCACGGTCGCCCCCTCGGGCAGATTTCGGAATATGATCAATGATAATATGTTTCAAGTCACCCAACAGGTGTTTGGCCTCCTGAAAATGCCTGGCTACTGGCTGGTCAGAGGGGGACCCCGCAATGGCGGCCTTTATGGCTGACCGGTGGAGGGCCATACGTTCCCTCAAAGTTCTAATCGTTTTCCCTACGTAGCAAAGATTGCAGGGACAAATAATGAGATATATAATATGCGTAGATGTACAGGAGACAACATGCCTGATGGTGATTCTCATGCCCGTGGTGGGGATAGTAAAGGAGGGCCCAGTGATCATATGGCTACAGGTGGTACACCCCAAACAGCGGTAGCATCCTGGTTTCCTTGACAAAAAGGTCCCTTTGGTTGAATTAGAAAAATTTGAGATGTCCGTACGGACCACTAGGTCCTTGATGTTGCGTCCCCTCCTATAGCACATCATGGGAGTGGAATGTTTAAACGGGAGGGAAGGGTCAGTGGACACTATAGGCCAAAGTGCACGACTTGCTCTATTCAACACAGGGCTAGAGGTGTCGAATGTCGTAATCCATGGGATTCTGTTGCCCATAGATCTCGCCGAAGGGCGTAAGAGCTCATCTCGCTTCTGTGCCAGAACCTCTTTTTTGGTACATACCAGAGCTGACTTGTCATATCCTCTTTCGGTAAATTTGGTGACCATCTTGTCCAATTCGCCCTCAATCTTGTCTGGCTGGTTGCAGATGCGTGCCACTCTCAGCATCTGGGATCTGGGTAAGCCCTGTTTCAAGGGGCGGGGATGATGGCTATTGGCACGCAGCAGGGTGTTCTTATCTGTTGGTTTACTGTAGATATTGGTCAGTAAATTCCCTGCATCCAAGGACACCAGGACATCTAGGTAATTGATGGATGACGGTGACCACTGATAAGTGATCCTGATGGGGGAAGCTCTGGTGTTGATGGACTCAAGTAAATTTGTCAGAGCTTGTTCACCCCCGGTCCAAAGGATGAAGATGTCATCAATATACCTGGTGAAGAGAGCGATGGACTGGGCAACCGTAGGGTCTTGAAAAAACATCAACTTCTCTTCCTGCAACATAAAGATGTTGGCATACGAGGGTGCTACGTTGCTTCCCATGGCACAGCCCGATTTTTGTACATAAAATCTGCCGTCAAACAGGAAATAGTTTCTAGTTAAAGTTAGCTCCAGCAAGGTCATAAAAAAGTCCAAGTCCACATCCTGCATACCCTCCCTAAGTAAAAATGATCTCATGGCACCCAGGCCTCCATCGTGGGGGATGCTGGTGTACAAACTGCAGATGTCGATCTTACATAGGAGGGTTCCATCGGGTACCCTCCCTATGGAATCCAAGAGCAGCAGAAAGGACGTAGTGTCTTTTAGACAACTGGGTTGCCTTAAAACAAGTGGTTGCAGAACACAGTCCAAAAATTGGGACACCGGTTGGTATAAGGATTGGCGTGCGGAAATGATTGGACGACCAGGAGGCTTACTGAGATCTTTATGTATTTTTGGGACTGTGAAAAAGATGGGGACCAGAGGAAAATCCTGTGTCAATGCCTTATGTATCTTGTCGGATATAAGGCCGGAATCCTTGGCTTCGGCTAGAATCCCATCCAGCTCTAGTTTGTATTCTAAGGATGGATCTGTATCCAATTGGCCATAAATGTCAAGATCTGAAAGTTGAGCCAAGATTTCCGTTCTATAGTAGGCCAAGTCAAGGATAACAATCCCGCCCCCCTTATCCGCGGGGCGGATGACAACATCAGTGTATGATCCTAAGTCCTTAAGAGCCGACAGCTGTTGTTTGGAAAGATTGTGATGTTGTGTTTTAGATGCTTTGGTGTATTTATTCATTGATTCGTCCATCAATCTAATAAACGATTTGATGGACGAATTGGACGACTGGGGGTCGAACAAAGAACTGCTTCTTTTACTGAGAAAGGGTTGAAAAGTGGTGGGAGTAGTGGTAGCATTGGTAGAGGTGGGGTGCAATGAAAAGAATTCTTGTCTCCTCAGTTTACGGGAAAATTGATATAGGTCGATCTTCCAGTCCAGCTCCTTGTGCTGATTGGTAGGGACAAAAGAAAGTCCGTGCCCCAGGACCTCCAATTCTGCTGGGGAGAAAGTGCGCTTGGACAAGTTGTAGACTAAGTTTTGTTTTTCGCGGCCCGATCGAAGGAGTCGCGTGTTCTGACCGGCCCTGCGGGTGGTCGACCTCTTCCTTTTGGCGCCGCAGCTGGTATGGTCCCTAAAGGGGCCGAGGGGCAGTCCTGAGCTCCATCTGAATCACCCATCGCAAATTCACTGTCACTATTAGAGGAGGCTCCAGATCTATGCTTGTTCTCTCTGCGTCTCCGCCATCCTTGTCTGGATTTGGGCTGGGCTGTGTGTTGATTACCGGGGTTGCCCCCCATCAGCCAGCGGTGTACCCTGTTGGTATCGTAGTCCTCCTGGACAGTGTGGAGCTTATTTTTCTTGAATCTGATCAGGTCACGGCGGTATGTATCACACTGTGATTGCAATTTCTGCTGCAAGCTGTGGAACCCCTCTTGTGATAGCGCAGCGGCATGTGTTGTTTCAAATGCATGGATCTTCTCTTTGGTGGCCGACAGTTCCTTACCAGCTTCCTCTATTACCAGCAACATGAGATCTAAACTGCATTTGTTAGTTATTCCAATCCATTTCTTGCAGAACTCTGGATTGTATCTGCCAATTGTGGGGGTGTTCCTTACCCTGAATCCCCTGGGGATCATACATTCCCGATGGTAATCGGAGAGGGAAATACCATGAAGCATGAAGTCTATTTCCCTGCGCTTCAATTTAAATAGCTGTTGAAAAAGATCCTCTGCACTGTATTGTTGGTCTGCGGATGACAACTGCTCTATAAAGCGTAGTCGATCAGCGTCATCGTCTGTAAATCCAAACACTTCCCGTCTGTTGATATTCAAATGTGCATATCCTTTAGTGCCATCGGAGGTAGAAGTGGAGGGGTGGACATCCATGTTGATTGGCGCTGTGCTGATGTGTCTCCCAGTAAAGTGCAAATGCTGGAGTGTGCAAAAACTGGAGTGTGCAAAAACTGCAGTGCAAAGTGCTTAGTGCTGGTGTGCTAAAATCACAAAAGTGTCGTGGATACCTTTAGCATTGGTGCTTATGCTTTTTGTGTCCCCTCTCCCCAGCTTCCGGACTGCGGGTCTAGCGTCAGGCGTTGCCGGGCAACTGACGGACGAGCGCAGCACGGACGTCGGGCCACGTCATCTCCTGGCGCTTCCGCACACGCCGGACGGGGACGCTCGGGACTTCACGTGCACGGGTGTTGTGGCGGGTCTCTGTCTCTACTTAAAGGTGAGTGGGTTCTCCTTCTTTTTTTCACACAGGTACATCTTGACAAAGGGGTTAAAATCCCCGAAACGTTGATGTAAATTATGTATTGCTGAATACATTATCTTTTCATCAGTCCCCGAGTGCCGCAGTTTTTCTTTCTTATGTCAGCCGTTCCTGAGGGCACCGGGGCAAGTTGATATCCTTCGTGGGAGTGCCGGGCTATTTGTTCCAATATATATATATATATATATATATATATGTTAGAGATGTGCGGCAGGCACTTTTTGTGTTTTGGTTTTGGTTCTGGTTCCATGCTCGAGTTTTGGATCTTGATTGGTTTTGCCAAAACTACCCTTTCGTGTTTTGGTTTTGGATCTGGATGATTTAAAAAAAAAAAACATAAAAACAGCTAAAATCACAGAATTTGGAGGTAATTTTGATCCTATGGTATTATTAACCTCAATAACATTAATTTCCACTCATTTCCAGTCTATTCTGAACACCTCACAATATTGTTTTTAGGCCAAAAGGTTGCACTGAGGTGGCTGGATGACTAAACTAAGCAACAAAAGTGTGCGGCACAAACACCTGGCCCATCTAGGAGTGGCACTGCAGTGTCAGACAAGATGGCACTATTCAAAAACTACGCCCCAAACAGCACATCATGCGCAGAACCGGTCTTAGGCATAGGCAAACTAGGCAAATGCCTAGGGCATTTGGTATGCTTAGGGGCACCAGCAGCTTCTGCTGATTAAAATGATATGCAGCATGCCTATATTCTGTGTGTGACTGCGGCTGTATCTGTATATGAAATGCTACGTTGCCGTGTATTCCTGGAAATCACTGTAATGTAGCAATTCATATGCAGATACAGCCGCAGTCACACACAGAATATAGGCATACTGCATATCATTTTAATCAGCAGAAGCTGCTTGTGCGTCCTAGCCGCATAGTAATGCATTTTCATAAACAAAAGGTGCCCAACGTTAGCAGAGCTGCCAACTGACTCATGCCAGGCATCTCCTGCAGAACTAGTGGTGGTGCTAGGGGGCACCAGCCAAAATCTTGCCTAGGGCATCATATTGGTTAGGGCCGGCTCTGATCATGCAAAGAAGAAAAAAAGGTGCAATGAGGTAGCTGTATGACTAAGCTAAGCGACAAAAGTGTGCGGCACAAACATATCATATCAAACGTGTCATATTTCATCTTCCTCGCAAAGGACTGTTGGACAGTCATTTGCTTAGTTGAAGTAGTACAAGTGGTCTTCCGACTTCCCCTCGGGGAAGACGATCGACTCCCAGCAGCAACAACAGCAGCAGCACTAGGAGAAAGTGGTTCTTGAGCTTTCCCTATTTTATCCTCCAAGTTTTTGTTCTCCATTATTTTTCTGGAGTTATATAAGAAAATGCAGCAAAGGAGAGCGTACCTCTACACGACATAGGACAAACCCTGTAAAAAAAGAAAGAAAGAAAGAAAGAAAGAAAGAAAGAAAGAAAGAAAGAAAGAAAGAAAGAAAGAAAGAAAGAAAGAAAGAAAGAAAGAAAGAAAGAAAGAAAGAAAGAAAGAAAGAAAGAAAGAAAGAAAGACCCAGACTGAGGTGGAGAAAACAACTAACATAGGGGGTCATTCCGAGTTGATCGCTCACTGACGTTTTTCGCAGCGCAGCAAACAGGTTACTACTGCGCATGCGTACGCACCGCAATGCGCCAGCACGTCGTACGGCTACAAAGCGGATCATTGCTGAGCGATGGATTTAACGAAGAATCCATTCGCACAACCGATCACAAGGAAATTGACAGGAAGAGGGCGTTTGTGGGTGTCAACCATTTTCTGGGAGTGGTGCGGTGAACGCAGGCGTGTCCAGGCATTTGGAGAGTGGATGTCTGACGTCAATTCCGGGACCTGCAACGCTGGATTCATCGCACAGGGTAAGTAACTCTTACCCTGGTCTTGTTCTACACAAAACTTTTTTAGCATAGCAGGGCTGCACAAGCGATCGCAGCCTTGCTATGCAAAAATACACTCCCCCCATAGGCGGCGTCTAGTTGATCGCACGGGCAGCAAGAAGTTGCAGCCTGCGATCAACTCGGCATGCCCCCTCCCCCCCCCCCCACAGCTACAGAAACATAAAAATTGACAGGGATATTTTATTCCCCTGAGAAACCGAAGCCAGAAGCAAAAAAGTGTAGATGGAAAGGTCACTTTCCCTTAAGAGAATTAGAAAAATGCCATTTTCCAATATTATCTGTAGAGCTACAGGTGGCATAATAAACAGCAAGACTACAGGTCAGGTTATAATATGTAAAGGTGTTAACTTACGACCATGAGACATAAACCAACCGCAAGTGGTCATTGTTACACCTTAATGTCAAACTTAGTAAGTAAAAGTCAAGCATTTGATCATGCCTTGACAAGTAACAATAGCACAGCTTTACTATGTTTTACTGGAACACTTTATGTAATGTTAATTGGTTTCATTTTTTTTTCTACAATCGCTGAAACATGGGCAGCAATTTACTCAGGTACATTCCTATCGTATTATAGATCAATCATTTTTGTTACTCATAATGTATACGTCTTATGAGAGTAATCTCTATGGTGCGAAGCAGGGCAGTGCAAAACATTCCATACATGTAAGGGCTTAGCTGCAGTTTAATTGTGTATTGAACCCTGTAATTAATAGGCAAACAGGAGACTGGATGCCTCGGAAAATCTAGGTTACTCGACAATGCAGTTAACTAGTTATCTATAAATTGACTATACAATGGGAAGTGTAAAGAAAGTTCTGATGCATTTAAACTTTAGCTTAAAAATTGGAACTAATGATGCCATTTTTTGCAGAATTCAGAACACAGGGGGTCATTCCGAGATGATCGTAGCTGTGCTAAACTTAGCACAGCTACGATCATTCACACTGACATGCAGGGGGACGCCCAGCACAGGGCTAGTCCGCCCCGCATGTCAGTGCCGCCCCCCCCCCCCCCACCCGGAGAAGTGCAAAGGCATCGCACAGCGGCGATGCTTTTGCACTTCAAGAGTAGCTCCCAACCAGCGCAGCTATAGCGTGCTGGCCGGGAGCTACTCGTCGATCCCCGGCCTGCAGCGGCTGCGTGTGATGCCATGCAGCCGCCGCGGCCCGTCCCCCCAATGGTCCGGCCACGCCTGCGTTGGCTGGACCGCGCCCCCTAAATCTGCCTCAGAGGTGATCGCTAGGAAATGACGGCTGGCATGCGCCGGCGCACTGCAGAGCCGGTGCATGCGCAGTTCCGACCCGATCGCTGTGCTGCGAGAAACTGCAGCGAGCAATCGGGTCGGAATGACCCCCATAAAGCTAACAATACAAAGCATCACATATCAGCAGTGTAGCTCAATTTGTCTATGTGCTGCTACCTCTGGCCTTTAGAAGAAGGATAGCTGTGGTGCCAATGGCTGTCACATATGATATTAAACATAGCGCTGCCTGTTTCAAACAATCCACAGACCGCAGCAGCACAGAGGACAGCAGGGCTGGGCTGATAGATGCATTGGGGACCCAGAAGAATGCCATAACACTAGTAGTTCTGTTAATATACCCTACCAAAACTATATTTTACTTTTATTTCTTTATAATATGTTTGCAATGAAGATATACAGTGAGAGTTAACGCTCGTCTTCATATATGTTCTTGGTACATCATAAAAATTCTCTGTTTACGGATATATGCAATTATGCGTTACAGTTACTCACACACTTATAAAATGAATGACCGATGCTTTAATGTTAGGCTGGAGGCAGATTTACCAGACACTTGTGTTGCCAGTAGACAAATGCTAAGCGATTGGATTGTTTACTGAATGTAGGAACCACATGAAGGCTTCTGGAAATGGATCTAAGATGACAAGCTTGAGAGCTGCAGGGGTGACAAATATGGACTATTAATCGGGCAATTTGCTAAAAAGTATTTGGAGGGGGGGGGGGGGGGTGAGGTTGGTGCTGCATTGGCAGTCGGAACGCCCCGACATGAAGGGGGCAGTTACATGATGGGGGCAGGAAGCAGCTATTACAAGCAGAGGCCCCCTGCTGCAGTAGTAATCTGACCTGCATCCTAGGAAACAGTATTGGATCACCACTGAGCGGCTTACAGCACCCATGTTGCAGTGCAAGCCATCCATTGCAGAGGCCAAGAAATCTCCATCCTTTGACAGAGATCATTGGCTTCTTCCCGCCCCATAAACAAATGCAACACGTCGAAAATCTGTACTTTTCGACGGTGTGCGCAGGTCCAACCGGACCTGAGTCAGGCTCAATATGCGTATTGTCCCTATATAGTCTAGCACAGTGGTTCTCAAACTCGGTCCTCAGGACCCCACACAGTGCATGTTTTGCAGGTCTCCTCACAGAATCACCAGTGAAATAATTAGCTCCACCTGTGGATCTTTTACAATGTGTCAGTGAGTAATTAATACACCTGTGCACCTGCTGGGTTACCTGCAAAACATGCACTGTGTGGGGTCCTGAGGACCGAGTTTGAGAACCTGTGGTCTAGCAATTAAGATCAGCATCTGATTCTGCTGAGGAAGTCTGAATTATTGGATAAAAAGCATTGTGGCTACAACCCAGAGAACCATTGACCCATGCAGGCCAATCTAGCACCAGCGATAGCGATGCGCGGGGCTGCGCATCGCTATCGCTGTGGAGGTACACATGGAGTGATCGCTGCTTAAAATCTAAGCAATCTAGGCCCTCATTCCGAGTTGTTCGCTCGTTAGCTGCTTTTAGCAGCATTGCACAGGCTAGGCCGCCGCCCTCTGGGAGTGTATCTTAGCTTAGCAGAATTGCGCACGAAAGATTAGCAGAACTGCTACTAAATAATTCTTTGCAGTTTCTGAGTAGCTCCAGACCTACTCATAGATTGCGATCAGCTCGGTCCATTTAGTTCCTGGTTTGACGTCACAAACACGCCCTGCGTTCGGCCAGCCACTCCCCTGTTTCCCCAGGCATGCCTGCGTTTTCAACTGACACGCCTGCGTTTTTTAGCACACTCCCGGAAAACGCTCAGTTACCACCCAGAAATACCCCTTTCCTGTCAATCACTCACCGATCAGCAGTGCGACTGAAAAGCGCTGCTAGACCTTGTGTAAAACTACATAGTTTTGTGTGAAAGTACTTCGCGCGTGCATACTGCGGCCCGTACGCATGCGCAGAAAAGCCGCTTTTTCACCTAATCGCCGCGCTGCGAACGAAAGCAGCTGGCGATCAACTCGGAATGAGGGCCCTAGTCAGATTGCTTAGATTTTAAGCAGCGATCGCTCCCCTTAACACAAGGTAGTTCTAGGGTTTAAAGGGGCACACCCTGCTAATTTACATACAAATAAGCTTTTATATCTTCATTTTGTGTATGTGCAGTTTATTGGGAAACGTGAAAAAGTGGACGCAATCTAGAAAGAAGGACATCGAGGACTACAACATCTTATATTGATAAATCTGACTTTTATTTTGTATTATTTGTAAACATAGTAAAAGCATTAAATATTTTTCCCAATATACTACGTATTTGTTACTTAATTGTTACTTATCTGTTCATGCTCTGGTTTGTTTCTTTCTTTCCTAGGCTACAAGGGACTAAGGGGGCAATATATCTAGCTATTTTTGCAAACAATTCTCTGAAAACAGCTGTTTTTCGGAGGACTGGCACATTTGTACTGGGGGTTTGCAATAAAAGGGTTCCTCCGATATCTCCAGTAGTCCCTTGGATATCGATCTTAAATGTAGTTCCTATAACTTCTATGGGTACTGCAAAGTTACTGAATGTAACAAGCTATGAAAAGCATATTTTTTTTTAGCACAGATGGCATAGTGGTTAGCATTACTGCCTCGCAGCACTGAGGTCTTGGGTTTGATTCCAAACCATGGCCCTAACTGTGTGGAGTTTGTATATTCTCTCCTTGCATGTGTGGGTTTCCACCAAGTGCTCTGATTTCCTGCCGTTTTCAAAAAGTATACTTGCAGGTTAATTGTCTCCCGACAACCATTAATCTACACTGTATGGATGGGTACATGTTATAGGGAATACACAGTAGCGGATCTTGCCACAGGTAAGCAGGACTTTTGCCCGGGGCGCCGCCTTCCGGAGGGCGCCGCACCATGACAAGATCCGCTACTGTGCCCACCGCTGTGTCCACTGTGTCCCCCGCTGGTCCCCCGCTGTGAAGGGAACTAGATGCTACCCGTCTAGTTTCCCTTCGTGGAGAGGACCTTTGCTGTGCGGTGCGCGATTACGTCATCGCGCACCGCACATCATTGTGGGACTGACACAGACGCTAGGGGTCATAATTGACCTCTAGTGTCTATCTGTCCCATAGATCCGAGGAGAGGAGCGGCGCCGGCGGAGGTCTGCAGCGGAGGTCAGCAGCGGTCGGGAATCAGGAGCGGGGATAGTATTATTATTTTTTTGTGTGTGTAAGCAGCGCTACTCCTGCAGGGGGCACAAATGGGGGCACAACTCTACAGGGGGCGTAACTGATCACGCCCCCTGTATGAAGCCACGCCCCTATTTTCCACCTGAGGCGCCAAAAGGGCTAGAACCGGCCCTGGGAATACAGACTATAAGCTCCACTGAGGCAGGGTCTGATGCTCTCTGTAAAGCACTGCAGAATATGTGTGCACTATAGTAACTGGTAATAAATAAAAAATAATAAGAGCTTGCTACCCTGTAGCCAGTGGCATCTTCTGATGACATCAGCCACTGTAGTCTATTGGCTACATCACAATAACTGAATGTGTGAAGCAGCTTTTCCGCATCCGAACCTGGAAGTAAAGAGATTTCATGATTTTTTTTTTTTTATGCCTACAGTATTTGAAATTAATTTATTTCAAGCTGGATCCACACCAGTGGCGGCTTCTTACTTGCCTAACCGAGGATGCTGGCTGGTCTCCTCCCTGCTCCCTGGACCTGCTCTCCAGGCGGTTGACGTCTGATGTCAACAGGAGGCAGGACTTAATCAGCAGCAAAAAGAAAGATGTAATAATGCCACTGTTCAATTCTGGAGGCCGTACAGTATCGTCAGAAGGATTTTAAGATATTAGTGACTGTACAAAGAAGGGCAACTAAGATGGTGCACGGCCTACATCGCAAAACATACCCAGATAGACTACAGAATCTCAATATGTATAGTTTGGAGCAGAGAAGGGAAAGGGGGGACATGATAGAAACTTTCAAATATATCAAGGGATTTAAGAATGGAAACATTCTCCAAATGAAGAGAAGCAATAGGACACGAGGACATACACTGAGACTGGAGGCGGGGGGAGGTTCAGGGTAAATTTGAGGAAAAATTACTTCGCAGAAAGGGTAGTGGACAAGTGGAATAGCCTCCCATCAGAGGTGGTAGAGGCTAAGACAGTAGAGCAATTTAAACATAGACATAAGATTATCCTTACAAAGTAATAAGACTCAAACAAGATTTGAGGTAAAAAAAAATGGTAAAAAAAAGGGGCAGATTAGATGGGCCAAGTGGTTCTTATCTGCTGTCAAATTCTATGTTACTTTAGCCTGCAGTAGAAGGTGGGGCTTAAGTCTGGCAGTAGGGCTGTTAGAGAACAGGCTGACTTCTATGGACTGCATCGGCTACAGCCCTAGAAGCCAGAACATATAAGCCAGAAACGGCTGATGTCATAGCAGGGGAGTAGCTTTCCATTGGAAGCACTCTCTTTGATATCGCAGTCTGGGTTGGCAGTCCCAGGGGGAGAATACACCTGCCCTTGGGACTGCCTGTCTGGCTGTGATTAGCAGGGAACGCTTCCAATGGGAAGTCACTGCCACTGCTAGGCAGTGCCTGCAAGTGGCAGATTTTACTGGGGGCAGTCCTGCAGCCCATAGGTAAAATCCGTCACTGGTCCACACTATACGATCTACACCAGAAGTGCTGTACAGTTTTTCACTCTTTCTATATGAGGACTTCCATTTTAACAATAGCTTTTAAGTGGATTATTGAAAGTCAAAAATACTATATATTTGTCACGTACATCAGTATGCTACGTCATAGTTTGGTGCTGGATGGTTATGTAGCTCGCTAACTTTAATGTTTTATTATCTCTAGTTATTTTTTTGTACTATACTGTGTGTTTGATGAATAGTCTAGTGTTGCTTAGCGACTCATTTAATGGTGTTCAGATTAAAGGGTCACATGATGAAGCGTCATTTCCTGTTGTGCAGTACATATATGTACACCTCTGAAGCTGACGCACAGTAGAAAATGGTATTGGGGATGCCAAGTTCGATGACATCATTAATGTGAAGTCACAACTTCCTGAAAGCAAAGCGATCTGAGCAACATCCTGTCAAAGGTGAGGACCATGATGTTCTTTTAGCCTTTAAAAGGGAAGATGTTTTCCATGCCTTTAGGGCTGAGCAAAAGCAGCAAAGTCTGTCAGGATGATCTATGCAAAATAAATATCGTCCTACTACATTCAGTATTCTGAGAGAAAGGGATTTTCCACTTAGAAGCACACAACAACGTATTGTTCATTTAACTTGGGATTTTTAAAATGACAGTTAAAACTCCTGTAAATTGAGTTCTGGAGCTTTTAGAATCTTTATGGTACTGTTAAAGGCTCTTTTGATCCTTTTGTTGCAGAGTCACTGCCTATTGCTTGCCGACATCACAGCATGGGAGTATCCAAGGTGTCATCCAGTATTTTGCTCCTGATGTTTTTACATCCAATAATCTTTTTTGATGAAAATTTTTATTACATACTGTATATTATATAATTTCTTGGGGAATGCTCTATGTATTGGAGGTTATGTTGACTCACCCTATGATTGATCAACCTATGATCATAATTGCAATTTAATATGGTTTACAGTGCTATCTCATTACCCTTTCCAATATTTTTAACCTTAATCCGAATTGATGACCAATACAAGCTTAAATACACATTGTTTTGTGATCCATAATATATGAAGCCTTTACCTTCTTATTTGAGGTAGCTCATGATTTTGCACATCTGCAAATATTACTTTTTTACATTATTTACATTTATATCGCAAGATCATGTAATACTATATAATATTGCATTAATGGTGCGTTATCAAGCGGCTGACAATCCGCTCTTGTCCGATTTCAATTTTGTGTACTGTGTATTCAGTCATACAGTATAATGCTCAGCATCAGCACTGAAGGTCCAGTTACATCCTGTTGCCTGAATAGTCTCCTACAGTAAGACTCTACTATGGGATCCTTTTCCATGGAAACTTTCCCTGCCCCATCCCTTGGGTTCCTGGTCCCTAGCACACTATTTTCTGAGCAGCTTTCGGTGCCCCCATCCCTGTGATCAGATTTCCTGGACAATTTTCCTGCCCTCCCCCATGGAATCTTTTTCCCTTGCTACTTATAACCTGGATACTATCTCTATCCTTGGATAGTATCTCCTGGGACCCTGTTTCCAGGACACTCATTCGGTCTCATCCTGATCTCTTTGCCTCCATATACTGTATTATATAACCTTGCACGCTGTTCTTCGGATGTTTTAACTACCCACTCACTGGGCATCTTGTTAACTGGGCACAGTCCACCCCACCACTCTTACTGGGCACTGTCACAGTCATATCCTCTGGCATTCTGTTCTTTAATCACTCTCCCTATGGACTAAAATACCAAATAATATGAAGTCTTTTTATGCCACATTTATTCATTAACATTGAAAAACACAAAAAGCATTGAACACCATTCCCTACATATGACCTAAAATGCATAGTCACTATGGTCGGGATGTACTAATGTCAAAATGCAGCCAAAGCTCAGAAAATTCTAGTTTTTGGGGGTTTGGTCACAGTGAAACTCTCTGGAGCTTGTATCCGATAGGCAAAGCCATCTATAGATGGTGTTGCCTAATGGAAGACTATGGGCTTTTTTAGCATTGTTCCCTGAGAGGTATCCAATAGGATCCCTCCCAGTATCCCTTGCAGTATGTATATGCGCAGAAGAAATTCTGGATCCTAATTCCAGAAGTCCTGTCATCATCATCAACTGTCCTTTGCAACTTTTGCAACTTTAATGACATTTGTACATGCATGCAATCAGAGAGGGGATGTATCTCACACAACATGTGGCTGCTTGATACAGTACATTTATTATTATTTTATTTATTAACAGTTTCTTATATAGCGCAGCATATTCCGTTGCGCTTTACAATTAGAACAACAGTAATAGAACAAAACTGGGTAAAAACAGACAGACATAGAGGTACATCCCTCCCCATGTGTTTTATTTCATACACCGAGTGCTAAACTGTACGTCTACATTCTTTTTCTCAAAGACAAACAGATGTCAAAATAAAAACCACACCCTCGTCACTATCCAGTGTTATAGGCTGGTACATGTTAGAGTGTTTCAAAGCGATTACTTCAGATAAACAAAAAACGCTCTATTTTCCTCCTTAATACACAAATA
The DNA here is from genome assembly GCF_028390025.1 of Pseudophryne corroboree. NCBI lineage: Eukaryota > Metazoa > Chordata > Amphibia > Anura > Myobatrachidae > Pseudophryne > Pseudophryne corroboree. The sequence continues at coordinate 24,083,714 of NC_086455.1, forward strand.
TTAGACGTGTAAATATTCTGAAACCATTACGTGTTGTCAGTGTCAGACTGGGGCATGAAGGGACCACCGGGGGTATGCTGTTGTAGGGGCCCATGCTTAAGGGTGTGGCCAGGCTCCACTGGGGCGTGGCCAGCCACCACAGAGGTTTGGCTAACCATTACAGAGTACATGTTCTGTGCCCCTTGGTAAATATATAATAAACCATATTCTTGTGAAGTATAATGTAACATAAGTATAATGCATAATTCAAGTGCACTAGTGTAGAGTCTGGAACCTGATCCCTAGAGGAGGAGGAGGGGCCACAGGCAGTGGGGCCCACTGGTGGTTTCCCCTGTTCCCCTGTGGGCCAGTCCGACCCTGTGTGTTGTATGTTATGGACATTGATAAACTGATCATTTTTTTAAAGTTGTGAAGCATTTAAAATGATCCAGGCTAACTGCTATGTCCCCTCCTCCACACTCTGCTATCCACATCCTCATGTATAACCTTAACATTAAGACAAATAGATTCAATTGGATGCTGTATCCAATGGCTCCTCTTCTATGCAACCTTACAAGGCTGTGCAATGCTTCTGATTTAGGTTTACTTATGTAAAAACCTTTACAAATGTTTTTGAGTTTTTTAAACTGTGTCCAAGTACAAAAATGTTGGATTTATTATACTCACAAAGTTTTCACGTTAAGCAGTGCGAAAGTGCTTTGACCCTACTATGGCAATAGCTGCAACAGCAAATTGACGGTGTCCTTTCTTCCGGACACCAGTCTTCTGCTCGACGGGACAAAATGAATCAACATTGACTAAGGACATCTGCTGGACTGCTTCTGTTACAACAACATGTTAGAACTTCAGGTTTGCGACAGGACCATCTAAATGTATAGACACACTGAGCCGCTGTCCAGGGCCCCACAATTCTAGGGACTTTTGTGCAGGGGCAGGCAGTGATCACACCTTCTCTGCCTGTTCTCTACCAGCCTGCTGCAAGCTAGGGAATGGCTGCCAGTATGCTGATTGGTGGATGGCTGGAGCCATTTTTTAAAAAAAAATTGTTTCCATGATTGGGTGATTAAGGGCCACAGTGCATTGCTTTGCCAAGGACCTGCAATGCTGTTAAGATTGGCCCTGGGTGGCGATATGCAATGCACTGACCCAAATTAATTAACTGGCTGACATTTCTTTCAGCTCCTCCCACTCTAGAAGCTGCACATGAGAGCTCCCCAGTCACATTAAGCACTGGTGCCCTGGGCCATAACTAGAGTAGTGCTGCCGGTGCCACCGCACAGAGCGCTATATGCCCTGGGGGCACTGCTGTGTGGAATTATGTGTATAAGCGGCAATACTAGTGTTTGCCATAATGTGAATAAATGGCACTACTGTGTGGCATGATGTGTATAAAGGGCACTACTGTGTGGCATTGTGTATAAGGGCCATAATACTGTGTGGCATTATGTGTATAAGGGGCACTACTACTGTGTAGATTTTGTGTTATAAGGGAGGCTACTGTATGGCCATTCTACTTCCCCATGAGACCACTGCCCTTTGTTCCTGTTTAACACATGTAGTGTTGGCACCAATGTACTTCCTGACGCAGGGCACCAAAATGTCTGCTGGTGCCTTATTGTTCTAGGTGAAACCAAACCCACTGTACTACTGCAGGTGAAATAAGGTTTTCAAACTGTCCTCCATCCCCAAAAAATAAATAAAATGGGAAACCCCTTTAAGAGCTGTTGATTACAATAATTCCCCCACGTGGATTTCTGCAAGTGAAAGCACTGTACATTTCGATAGCCATGTGGAACCTCACATGGGGGAAAAGAGGTTTTAGACGTTCCTGATTAACATTTAGATTTGCTATTGGCAAACAATGGAAATTTTGTAATCACTCCATGGCACAGGATCCTGCACATAATAAATATGTACTGTAAGAAGTAGTTGAGCAATTTAATGTAGTTATGCAAGTCTGAACATATATGTGAGATCCATGGTGTTGTTACAAAGAGGTTTGAAAAGGAAAATAATACGGTTTACGTAAGAGAGAAGAAGGTTGGGCATGTGTGGAAGGCATGATGGAGCTTGCATAATTCCACTATTGGAAATGGGACACATGGCCTTTTCCTTCTCTGGCTCATCACATCAACATTTCTTATACTATGGTAATAGATTGCTTCACTAATGCAACATTGATTTGGAAGGGTATTCGACTTCAAAGACAAACAATGCATTTGTTCAGAAGAGAACTAGACTGTTAAGACTGGAAGTTGAGCACTGAGCTCTTGGCAACTTCATTGTTATCAGTAAAAGGCTTCTTCTTTCTTACCACTCGTTAATGAAGGACTAATAATAACATTCAGAAAACATATGAAACACTATCTGCAACTTTATAGAACAAGCATTTAGACACATGGGTTCGTTTGTGACAGAGAAGAATCATTTGTTTAGGGCTGCCATCATTTTGTAAAGAAAAGATATTCCTGTCATCTAAAGATTATTAAATCCATAAAATCCGTCACACACTAGATATCAAAGAAAGTACCAAAGAAAGTTACAGTTGCTGATATCGGTTCCAGGTTTAATCCTTGGGGAGGCCGGTGTATATTAGATTGTGCATACTTCCCAACATGAACCATTTCAGGAAGAACAAAATTCTCTCTATCTGGACTTCCCTCTTAATATGATTGGCGTAGCCTGTGTTGAACTATTAATTGGTAAGAAAGGTATTTCAACACAAGTAATTGCAATCACAAATTAAGAAGGAAGTCCAGGTACAGAGCATTTTGTCCCTCCTGGAATGGGTCATGGTGGGAGGTATGGACTTGTATATTAATTGTAAACCAATGGTGTATATTATATTTAAACTAATAGTTTAATAATGCCTGAGTATTGTTTATAGCTCCACCTAATTCAGAGTAGGCTATTTTATAAAATTTTCTTGTAGTGGAACAAACACAATTTTTAACTTAAAATACACATAAAGAAATAAAATCTATAATTTATCTTGTGACATGCAAAAATAGCAGCAGCCTCTGTACTACTTACACACTGGGACAGGACTCAGGAGGACTATTTAAGTGTGTGTGTGTGTGTGTGTGTGTGTGTGTCTCTCTCTCTAGACCCAAATGCTCTCATTAGATAGCAGGTTACACAGGACAAGAGACACCCAGGCGGGGAGGAGTAGAAGCTGGGATCCTTGGGTCACTTACACCTCCTCCCCCCCCCCCCCCCCCCCCCCCCCCACCTTCCTATCTTTCCTCTGGTTGGGAAGCGCCATCCGTAGCTCATGAAACCTGATAATTCTAGGTCAATGCCTACACTGCATACTGTCCTGCTTGAATCCTGGCTACCTGGTTCTGCTGCTGCACAAGAGGGAGGGATAGTGATGTCAGTGTGCTCCAGTCAGGGAGTGCAGTATCCTAGGACCCCATTCAGCAACAGATAGCCTTGCTGCCAGTTGCATACCCCCAACAGCTACCCTGAACGGACCCCCCACAGCTGGCTCTGTTCAGCACCCGACCCTCCCCCATCGTGAAAAAACCCCCAAAACATTAATCATGCCTCTGCTGGGCAGCCTCGTTCGGCCGCCGGCCATGGCACCCCAGTGACAGCGAGTCACAGCGAACTTTTTGAGAACCACTGCACTACTCAATAATATCCCTTTTCCACCTACGAGCACGGGTCGCTGCCGGGAGCCTGACACGGGTGCTGCCCGGCTGCGACCAGTGCTCAACCCCTTTCCCATCAGCAGTCACCAACCCGGCATATTGCCGGGTTGGTGACGCTTCTAGTGATGCGGCAGGGGCGGCGCTGGGAGATCACATGATCTCCCAGCGCCGCCCTTCCATACAGTGTAAACGGGAGCTGTGTCACATCGACACGGCTCCCGTTTACACTACAACCCTACCCAGATCATTCCCGTGTCTTACCCAAGTAGATAGCCGGGTAGGAATCACGGGTCACTTGATCCGGGTTTTTGCGGGGGGACCCTTTTCCACTTGTAAAAAACACGGGTAAATGCCCCTGTTTTTTGAGCTAGTGGAAAAGGGGTATTAATCATACTCCTTAGAGTAAATGTTATAGCCTGGAACTGCAGGCATCGCCAGGTTCCCAATGAGTCTGCCCGATGTTTTAAAGTAGCAATCATTTAAAAAGCAAACCCAGGTTATTATTTTCTACTTTTAAATGATTGCTACTTTAAAAACATTGGGCAGACTGGCCTGGAACCTGATTAAGCACTTTGCAGGCTATTACATTTACTCCCTTGCCTCGGTTTATTTTTTTCGTTAGTCTGACATACTATACAGGGAAAGAGACACCTGTCAGCATAACACTAAATTAGCTCCATGCTTGTTATCAACTGTATGTTGTTGTGTAAATTCAATTTTGCTGATCTGTAAAACTAGTTCATAAGTAGAGATGTATGCCGACCCCCGTGTTTTGGTTTTGGGTGGGGGGTGTTCAAAACTAAATCTAAATTGCAGTGTAAAAATAAAGCAGCCAGTATTACCATGCATTCAGGGACGTGCGGTAAGGTAAATGTCTCAGGAGGCACTGGCTAGTGTGACGGGCTGATCAGCGATGCAGGGCCTGCTGCCGTGCAGGTGTAGTCCCACTGCTTACCTGTGGCCGCACCCTCTCACTGGCAGGACACTGAAGTTTTAACGAACCAGGACCTGCGGACAAATCTGGATCACGGATACCCTCTCCCAAAAGCGGTCAGCGGTCAATCTAGAAGGAAGAGTGAGCTGATTAAGAAAGTATCAACTCTTTTTCCCAGCGGAGAAGGGGATACGTAACCAGTTGGGTGAAAGGTCTTCACTGGCTAAAAGCTTCAGCTACCCAATTTTCACACACTCGCACGTGGTGTGACGCTGGGTTTCTCACGTCCGTGAGCAAACCCCTGTCCGGTGCACGGAGGGGGGCGGGGGTGACAAACAGACACAGAGCACTACTCACTTCCGACTCACTGGTCACCTTGATTGGAGCGGATCTCTGCTTCTGTAGAGAAAAGAAGAGCAGCCTCCCTTCTGCAGGCCTATCTAACTCAGCGGCTAACAACTAACTTCCGCCTAACTTCACCTGCCAAACAATACAACAAATACAACTGGGATTCTACTCTTATGGGTGATTCCCCCTTCACGCGGGCGTGAATAGGGGTTCTCTGTAGTGGACAGCCGTCCACTCCAGGTTAACAGGAAGTTGAGGTGTGTGGGATGGGTCCGTTACTCCACAGCCCCTCCAATCCCTAATAGTGTTCAGAGCGCAGGTATCAGCCGGTCTCTCACACCCAGCCAGATGCAAAATTCCCAGGAAGCTGTCACACAAGCCCACTCCCTGGGGAACCTCGTCTGGGCCAGGCCCTGTGCACTGCAACCATTTACCCTGAACCTTCAATGGATTGACTCACTCACCGGCAACGATTTATACACATCCAAACTGGGCTCATCCCTATAAGATTCAGGCTGAAAGCCTATATAACCATACAGGACGGTGGCCTGCAGTTGGGGCACAGGCTGGAGGCAGGGGCACAGGCCGGAGAGACCTGACTATGCCCACAAGCCTAGCGCCTGAACCCTGGTGCTCCGGGGAGGATACAAAGGTAGGTGCTTGTGGCCCAAGGCCGTCTACCTGACTCGGTGGGAGAGGCTGCAGTGGGGAGCTTCGTCAACTCTTTTGCTTCCCTCACGCTGCAGCACTCTCTGCCGGTCCTCCACTGCTGGGCTCCTTTCTCCTCTTCCTCTATCTTCTTCTCCACTTCTTCTATCTTCAGCTCCGCTGCTCCTTCTTCCACCACCTCTTCTATCTTCTTCTCCACCGCCGCTTCTTCTTCTTTCTCCTTCTGGAGCTCTTCTTGCTTCAGTGCCCGGCACCCGAATGAGCTCTCCTGATCCGCAGCATCTATCATGTGATGCTGGAAGAGGGTGGAGCTATTATGCGGTGATCCCTGATAGGAAAAGGCCACGGCGAGCCATTTGGCTGCCAATGCACGAGCCCCAATTGACTCGCGCTTGGCGCGCCATTCAAACTGCCGTAATCCGATTGGAGGGACTTGAATCCTAAACGGATACAAGTCCCTCAATGCTGGAAGCCCGCCGCTGTGCCGAAGCCTGCCGTGAGACACCGCCCTCCAGAGAGGAACGGAGGTAAGTACCCTCTACTCCGTCCCCGGCATGGCACCCACACGGACCACTATCCACATTCCCCCACCCTTGTCTTTTGTAGTCCCTACAAAGCAAGAGTCTGACCATACAAAGTCAGGGTCCACGTAGCGGGGGCCAGGAACACCACGGTTAGAATGCTGAGAGCGCCTTGGCAAAGGTGGGGTGACCACATCAGTCGGGACCCAGGGTTACATAGTCAGTGAGGTTGAAAAGAGGCAAACTGCCCATCAGGTTCAACCTGTATTCTGCGTTAATTTATTCCTATTATAATGTGCCTGCTGAAGTAATGGCTTAGTACAAAATGACAACTATGATTCTTACCACTCCCAGGTAATGTAATGTCAATATGTTAAATGCTATAGCCCTGGATACATTTACCAGTTAGGAATTTGTCCAATCCACTTTTAAATACATTTATAGAGTCTGCCATTATTACCCTCTTCGGCAGGAAGTTCCAAATCTTTATTACCCTTACCGTGAAGAACCCTTTCCTACGTTGTGTACATAATTTCCTCTCCTCTAACCTAAGCGAGTGCCCACGCGTCCTATATAGAGTTCTTTTAATAAACAAATCCACTGCTAGCTCCTTGTAATTACCCTTTACATATTTTAAGATATTAATAATGTCTCCTCTTAGACGCCTCTTTTCTAGTGAATACATATTTACCCTAGCAAGTCTTTCCTTGTACTCCAGAGACTCTAACCCTTTAATCAGTTTAGTAGCTCTTCTTTGAACTCTTTCTCGTTCCCCGATATCTTTTTTATAATACGGTGCCCAGAACTGAACACAATATTTCAGGTGCGGACAAACCAATGATTTGTACAGTCCCTTGTCTCTATGCCCCGTTTAAAGCACACAAGCACTTTACTTACCTTCTTTGCTGCACTTTGACTTTGTGTACTGTTATTAAGCCTATTATCTATGAGCACCCCCAAATCTTTTTCCACCATAGTTACCCCTATATTTTCCCCATCTAGAGTGTAGGATGTATGTGTGTTTTAAAAAAAAAATGCATAACTTTGCATTTTTCTATATTAAACCTCATTCCCCATTTAGACGCCGAGGTTTCCAGTTTAACTAAGTCATTTTGTAAAGACTCCACATCGCCTTCTGAATTAATTACCTTACACAGTTCAGTATCATCTGCAAAGATTGACAGTGTGCTTTCCAGGCCTATTCCTAGATCATTGATAAATATAGTGAAGAGCAGAGGGCCAAGAACTGACCCTTGTGGTATTCCACTGACTACTGGTGCCCAACTGGAGAACATCCCATTGACCACTACTCGTTGTACTCTGTTGTCCAGCCAATTACTTATCCATCTACAAATAATATAACCTAGACCAAGTTTCCGTAATTTGTTGATCAGTCTCCTATGAAGCACTGTATCGAAGGCTTTTGCAAAATCTAAATATACCACATCCACTGCTTTACCATGGTCAAGATTCTTGCACACTTCCTCGTAGAAGCTAATTAAGTTGGTTTGGCATGATCTGTCCTTTACAAACCCATGCTGACTTTTACTAATAAACTTTGTTGCCTGTAGGTGATCCCCTATGCTATCCCTCAAAATGCCTTCCAATATTTTACCCACTATAGAGGTTAAACTAACTGGTCTATACTTTCCGCTGATCGTCACTCCAAAATCATGTGAATTGAAGAAAAAATGCTCCATAGTGTAAAAACGTACAGTAACATTTATTTAAATACAATGAACACATGAAATACTCCTACCAAATGGAATAGTTTTCTTGCTTAGGCAGACACAACAGCATAAAATACTCAAATGTAAAAATACAGAAGCTGGGACTCCTACCAGATGGTGATGTCTACTAACAAATGGTAGACGTAAGCGCAGGAATCATGGGGTGTATCAGGCGTCCCTGGGTCTCAACCTCTAGATCCTTGGTAAGGGTCCCACCGTCTGTTCACTTTCCTTCCAGCGCATTTCCATACACTGGTATCTTCCTCAAGGCATCATAATGAAAAAAAGTATGAAAGTCCAGGAATCGCCACCCGTGATGGGGCATCTAAGTCCTGCCATGCATCTCGCACCTAGGGGGTCATTCCGACCCGATCGCTTGCTGCAGTTTATCGCAGCGCAGCGATTGGGTCGTAACGGCGCATGCGCCGGTGCACTGCGGCACCGGCGCATGCCAGACGGCCGAAGGCTGTCGTTGCCTAGCAATTGCCTCTGAGACAGAGGCGGTCGCTGGGTGGGAGGCGGCTGGACGGCGGCGTTAAGCTGCCGTTTAGGGGGCTCTGTCCGGCCGACGCAGGCGTGGCCAGTCCGTTGGGGGGGGGGGCGGCCGCGGTGGCTGCGTGACGTCACACGCAGCTGCTGCGACCCGGGGCAGCAAAGAGGTTCTCCCGGCCAGCCGCAGGAGCTGCACTGGCTGGGAGCAACTCCTGAGATGCAAAAGCATCGCCGCTGTGCGATGCTTTTGCATTTCTGCGGGGCCGGCACTGACATGCGGGGTGGACTAGCCCTGTGCTGGGCGTCCCCCCGCATGTCTGAGGGCCTGATCGTAGCTGTGATAAATTTAGCACAGCTACAATCAACTCGGAATGACCCCCACATGCATCTGTAGCTTAGGCTGCTAGTGGCACAGTGTTGGGGGGGAAAGGAGGGGGGGGGGGGGTCACACCTTATTAAAATAATTGATTTCTCTTTTTTTTCACACAGTTGCATGGCTGTTGCTGATGATCATCCTCAGCACGTGGTTTGCACTAGGATGAGCACACCCGCAACACATACGCACTTTGTCGGGGGTGTTTTCTGGTGCTTCCACCAGAGCCGTAACTAGGTGTTTGCCACTGCACATAGCGCTGCAGGGTAGGGAGCGCTGTTGGCGGCACTTGTCAATTATCTGTTTTAATTACTTTCACTTGCAGCTTCCTCCCTTTTTGAAGAGCCGCATCTCCTGATCACTGTGTCTCCTACCCCCACCCCTTCCGTCACTAATACCTATAGAACATTCATGAACTTAACTTGTGAGCTCTTTGTTATTCAGTCACACTGTCCTTTATTACATTTCAAGATGCTGACATACCCGGGATTCGAACCCATTGCCTGTGGCATTGCAGTCAGACAATCTATTCATTGAGCTATCTGCACATACAAAGAAAGGTAGATAATTCTAAGCTAGAGAATTTTAACTATGTGAAGCTTACCTTGTACTTTGTGGAAAATTGAAAAGCATTGCTGCTGAGCAGATCTATGTAGTGTGTGGCTGCTAGTGATTGGATGTGTGGCTGCACACTACATAGGGCCTAATTCAGACCTGATCACTGGGGTGCTAATTTTGCTGTCCTGTGTTCAGATAGTCGCCGCCCAAGGGGAGTGTATATTCACCTGTGCAAGTGTGCAATCCCATGTGTACGCCGAGCTACAAATATCCCTCAGTCAGCGGACAGCTGCAAATCCGTTTGCACGTCACTCACCATCAAATGTTTTTACCAGTGTGTGCAGTCTGTGCGCAGCCCAGAACGAACTCCTACAGTGCGATGAGAACAGGCTGATCGGGGCCGGAGCTGACGCCACACACCCTCCCTGAAAACACTTGGGAACGCCTGTGTTTTCCCTGACACTCCCTGAAAACGGTCAGTTACCACCCCCAAACAGACTCTTCCTGTCAATCAGCATATGAATGGCTGTCAATGTTTGGCAATGCCTGTTTGGCAACGCGCGTGCGATTTGCGGTGCATGCGCAGTCTATCGATAATCTGCAGCTTTGCGAAAACGCACAGCTGCAATCAGGTCTGAATAGGGTCCTTAGATCTGCTCAATTGCAATGCTGATTATTATTTTTTTACAAAGTATAAGTAGCTTCATATAGTTCTTATAGGTTTTATGAAGGCTCAAATAGCTCAATAAGTAGGGTGTGTGATTAGAATTCAACAGGTTATAGGTTCGAATCCTGGGTATGGCAGAATAATGAAATGAGCTATTTATTAAAGGGTGTTGTAACTGAACAACAAAGAGCTCTCAATTTATGTGGTATAAAGAGGATTTGTGTCCAAATAAATTTTCTTGATAGATAGATAGATAGATAGATAGATAGATAGATAGATTCTTTAGGGGGGTGCCTAATAATTCTATGTTTTTGGGAATCAGTGTCCTTTGGATTTGTATCTATATTACACAATAATTTATACCAAGCTATTTAGTGAGTTCAACTCATACCACATTTTCAAATTATACATGAATTTATTAAAATGCTTTCTTAAAATAATCAATAAAAGTAGTTGCACTTAATACATAGGCACAATTCAGTTTTTCAACAAGTACTTTTTTTCTTTCGTTTAAGACTCCATATGCAAAATCACCCCAATATATTAATAGATTGTCCTACAATGTGGTAAAACAAGAAAACAAACGACTTATCCAATACCATTTGTAACAATAAATTATATTGGAATAGTTTATACATATAGGTTGTCACATAAGTCTGATTTTGGGTTTGGGATTTGACTTTTAAAGCATGGAATTGTATTCGAGGGTTTTTCTCCAAAATTGTCCATTTAAGAGGTCTCCCCAGGTAGAAGACTTTTCTATGGGTTTGCTGCCGACTACAAAAACTAATATCTAAAAGTACCAAAAAACTTCTGGTTATAGAAATTTCCACTATACTAATACCATCACTAAGGTTTAGGAAGCGCAGTACTGGCTATTTAATATTTCCCTATATGTATGTACATATATGTATATATGTATGTATATACATATATATAGAATCGTGTAGCCCGGCACTCCCTCGGTCAATATCCATGCCCCAGTGCCCTCAGAGAGATTAATCAATAGTAAAACAAATTGCTGCGGCACTCAGGGTCTTATGAAGAACGATATGTATTGCTTGTCAGTCACATCAAAAAGCGCACCAACGTTTCGGGGAGTTCAACCCCTTTGTCAAGGTGTAGGTGACACACACACACCACACACACACACCCCACACACACACCCCATGTACTTGAATCCGCACGCTCATAATTCGATGTGATTAATTGCTGGGGTGCTTAAAACCCTGGAGGCATCCATTTTGCATGGAGGTCACCATCTATATGTAATAGTAGATAGCACTCACCAGTCTTCTTAGTAAATTCACCAAAATTTTATTACCACATCACCATTAGAAACATTGGGGGTAATTCAGAGTTGATCGTAGCAGAACATTTGTTATCAGTTGGGCAAAACCAAGTGCACTGCGAAGGGGGAGGGGGGGGGCAGATATAATGTAAGAGGCCTGGCGGGCCTTCTGGCGGAACGCTGTCGGCACTCGCGAGTGCCGTACTCGCTCCGCACCCGCTGCTACTCTTACCTTCGGGTCAGTGATGATCCCGGATCCCTCGTCCCAGTCGGTGGCCCTTCCGCCTGTCCGTCTGAAAGAGAAAGGCAACTGCGCTGAGGCCCCAAAAGGGCACTGGGCCAAGTGGGGGGGGGAAGGGGGAGGGCAATCGGGCAGGCGCTCGCTGAGCTAAGAGATGGTCATCATCGGCACTTGTGGCCTCAGACTGGTTACACCGCGTGCGAAGCACGGTGGGTGCAACCCGGACGGAAACGCCCTACGGAACCAAGGGGGGGGGGGGGGGGGGGGGGAAAGAGAGGGAGGGGTCACGTACGGTACACAAAACGGACTCGAACAAGTTGTCCTCACCGGGTATATGTTGGTCCCCTTGCTGGTCCGATGTCTGGAGTCTCGGCACCTAGGACGAACTTCAAAACACAACAACAACAGCAACAACAACAACACACGGCACCTTACCTTTCCGAGGGACCTACCGGTGGGGTGCCCGTGCACCGTCGCGGGTATTACACCTCGCCCCGTAACTAGTATACGGCGGCGCCCGATGCTAGCGCGTCCGCAACTGCGGTGCGGACCGGGTATGGAAATACGAACAGTGTACAATGGTAACAAACACGATGCTGTAATGGTAAACAGTGTACTATGGTAACAAACACGATGCTGTAATGATAAACAGTGTACTATGGTAACAAACACGATGCTGTAATGATAAACAGTGTACTATGGTAACAAACACGATGCTGTAATGATAAACAGTGTACTACCACTGGTGCGGCACCCCCAGGGTAGGGATGGGGCCTAGCGCCCGCTGCTGCTCAGGCCGTCGCCTGCCTGACGGTGGGGGCAATGTGGGGGGGCCTAGCGCCCACTGTGGCTCAGGCCGTAGCCTGCCTGACTGCGGGGGCAATGTGGGGGGGCCTAGCGCCCAATGTGGCTCAGGCCGTAGCCTGCCTGACTGTGGGGGCAATGTGGGAGGGCCTAGCGCCCAATGTGGCTCAGGCCGTAGCCTGCCTGACTGTGGGGGGGGCAATGTGGGGGCCTAGTGCCCAAGGTGACTCAGGCCGTAGCCTGCCTGACTGTGGGGGGCAATGTGGGGGCCTAGTGCCCAAGGTGACTCAGGCCGTAGCCTGCCTGACTGTGGGGGGGCAATGTGGGGGCCTAGTGCCCAAGGTGACTCAGGCCGTAGCCTGCCTAACTGCGGGGCACGTGGGGGGGGCCTCGGCCTAACGCCGGCGTTGGTGGTGCGGTGGGAGCGGACCCGAGGACGGTACCTGCGGGAGGAAAGGGCCTCACCGAGGGCTTACCTGCTCACCGACGTCCGGACCTCCGACTCTAAGTCCTCCGCTGGGCCGCCTCCGCTCACCGCGCCGACGTCCTCCGTCCACACGCCGTCCGAATACTCTGCCCCTTCCTGCCGCGTGCGGGCGTTTAAAACCCCCGCCGCGCGGCTCTCTGGGATGGGTGACGCGGCAGGTCCTCATTGGTCCGCCGCGTCGCCCAGTGATGACGCGCCACAACACGTGGGCGCGCCTGCTGTTGCGGCGGGCGGCAGCGGGGGAAGACGGTTCCGGACCAGTGGTGGGGGGCGGAGTGGGACGCGCCCGCACCCCCACAATAGCATGTGTAGAGAGAGTAAGATTTGGGTGGGGTATTTTGTTTCTGTGCAGGGTAAATACTGAATGCTTTATTTTTACACTGCAATTTATATTTCAGTTTGAACACACCCAACCCAAATCTAACTCTCTCTGCACATGTTACATTTGCCCCACCTGCACTGCACATGGTTTTGCCCAACTGCTAACAAATTTGCTGCTGCAATTAACTCTGAATTAGGCCCATAGTTGTCGACGTTTCGGTCCTCACAGGTACGTCGACAGCTATGTTTCTAATGGAGATGTGGTAATAAAATTTTGGTGAATTTGCTAAGAAGACTGGTGAGTGCTCCCTGCTATTTTATATATATATATATATATATATATATATATATATATATATATATATATATATATATATATATGTATATAATATATAGCTAGAAAATGTATATAAAATAATATATCAGGGCACCGAAAAGTCTCAGAAGTCTAGTTACAGCTCTGGTTTCCACCTTTGTATGTTATATCCAGACTTGCAATCATACTTTCTCCACGCTCATGTGCTGTAGGGAAATGCATATTTTATGCAAATAAAATGGACCTGTGCCAACCTCTGCATCGCATCCCATGCATGCTGCACAGCTGTTGCTGTAAAGGAAAACATTTGACATTGTTTGATTGTCGCCAGCCCATGGAGGATGCATAATTAGAATGTAAGAAACTATTTTTGTCCCAAAACAAAGTGCAGTGTATATAATACAGTACTGCAGACACATGCAGGCCCAATGATCACGGTAAGCCACTTACCAGATTCTCTCTCTGGTGCGATGATTGAGCACTCAGATCCAGACACACAATCGACTCGGTAGGAAAGTCTGCTGCCACTGGGCCTTTACAGCAGCCCCATTACATCCTTTATAGTAGTGGCTGCAGCCAGGCTGTGGGTAAGCGGGGTTTCCAGGCAATTGAGTTTTCCTATGCGGAGCTATGCAATTGCAGCCTGCATTGAGCCAGGAAGGATGCACTTACTAAGGAGTTCTGCTTGACCAGTGTCGGACTGGGGCATTTAGGGCCCACTGGGGGAATGCAGTGGTAGGGGGCCATGTTTAGGGGTGTGGCCAGTCTGCAGAGGGGGTGTGGCCTGCCACCTCATTGGTTTGACTAACCATTAGAGAATGCAACGTCTGGGCTCCTTCATAAATATATACAGTAAATTCAGATGCTGCATGCATGATAATGTACCAGATTAATAACAGCAATGCACTGTATAAAATACACCATAGTGCAGTATAAGGTAACATATGTATAATTCAAGTGCACAGTCTGGAACCTGATCCTTAGAGCAGGTGGTTTCCCCTGTAATCACTTGTGATTTTGTGAGGAGACCTGCAAAACATGCACTGTGTGGGTTCCTGAGGGCCGAGTTTGAGAACCTGTGACCTAGAACCTATGGGCTAACGCACGTTAGCTTTGGGATTACGGCGTGACAAAATTTATAATTAAATAGCTCCGAGCGGTAAAACTTGAAGCTATCCTCCTGCAGTAAGCCTCACAGATAATTGAATCTACCCCTCAGTATTTGCAATCTTTCATTGTGACTTATGTGTAATGCAAACCTTTCACATATACTTATAAGGCACAACGTTCACATTCAAAACGCGTTACCCACACATAATTCCAATGTACAGTGAATATTTGTAAATCAGACGTAAAAAGAGTGGATTTCTTTTTTTTTTTTTTCATTCTCCAGCTTGGCTGGCATGTATTACATTTCTTATATCCTGACTTATGTGTAGTCATCATCAGGGCCAATAATACCACAGAATGATGAATGTCTAACGCCGAGCACTTGTTCAAAAGCAAAGCTGTGCTGTAATATTGTTTCATTCTGCACGGAGGAGAATGCTAAAAGGCATTTGAGCAAAACCTTGTCATTTCTTCCTATGTGATACACAACTTAATTATGTTACATTCTTAAAAAAAACCAGAAAACAAATCAGTGTAAGTGCCAGCTGATAGCACGGTTAGAGACTTGCAATGTTTAGCCATGTTTTTTTGTTTTTTACACAATCTGGAGCTACTATGTCAGTATATAATCCATAAGGTTTATATGGAAATGCTTTGGTGACCTAGTCATCAACCCATAGGCATCCCTATATTGGGTGCATTGTGTTCGGTGCACATGGGCCCCTAGGTTCGGGGAAGGGGGGGTCCACACCGCACACACTGCACCCATAGAATATACTTACCCCTCCGGAGTCCTGCGGTGGCGGCTCTGCAGTGCGGGCACAAATCACTTGGAAAATGGCAGCCCCGGCCATTTCTGAGTGATTTGCGCATGCGCACTGGAGGCGTCCCTGGGAACAGGGCACGGGCGCCATGTAACTGGAGACCTGCTTTCAGCCAGAGTCTACTGCTGCTGGAGAGAAAGGGGCCGTGACGGAGGCTGCATGAGGGTCACATCCTCTCTTAAAATGCCTCTGCAACCCTTTTGGCATACTTGCCTAGTCTCCCAGAAGGTATTCGATTAGCATACCGCTCGTTGGAATCCCGGCTGTCATAATACCGCTGCCGGGATCCTGACAGGGTCACAATACCGCCACCAGTATACCGGCGAGGTAGGTGATTCCCCCACTATGGGTGTCCACGACACCCATAGAGGGAGAATAGAACTTGTGGCGAGTGTAGCCCGCAGCATGGCAAGAGCAGCGAGCCCACAAGGGGCTTCGTTGCACTCGGCCCCCTGCAGGCATTCGACCGCTCGGGATGCCGATGTTGGTATTCTGATAATCAGCCTCCCGTGCGGTGGGATATCACACCGAACCATCCCAGAATGGCCGTATTTATGAATGAAATGGGCGGACCGGGAGGCCAATGATGGGATTCGTGCCATCGTAGCCACGCGCCCACTGAACACTGCTGGTAATCCTGACATAGCATAGCGGGGTGTGGTCACAATGAAATGATTGTGCTGTTACACCCCCAACTCTGCCTCCTTTGCTGCATCACACCACATACACCTCCCAGAAACACCTCCTTTACCAAGCCACACACCCCGCACTGCCCCAGATGTGTCGACCTGTCTTTCTCCTTCTGAAGGGAGGGGCAGCCAGAAAGTCAGCAACCATGCCTTATGGGCCCATTACGCATGCTTTTTACAACAGGCCCACTCATCATTAGGGGCTCGATTGCAAATTTTTGTTGGTCGCTTGCAGGAACCAACGCTGTCTTCAAATGGCATTGATTCCCGGACCCCTGCTCCTTCCTATGGACAGGAGGTCCGGGGTTGTGAAGAAGGATCCAAGTGGATCCCTCTGCCGCCTCTGCACTGTGAGTCCGGCACTGTGCTCATGCCAGTGACATGCTGTGAGGTGACTGGCTGGGAGACACACATGGGAATGGGTCTGAATGCTGGGAGCCTGTCTCACCACCTACTCACTGTAACTCTACACTCACTACACTGAGCTACAGTGTCCATTGAGTCTCCTTTATGCATCCATGTGTCTTCTCTTGCTGCTGCTGCTGACTGAGCTCCGACTACAGTGCACTTCCTGGTCACATGACACATCGAAGTGTCTATCAGTGCACAAGGCCCGCCCCCACACTCATAGGCATGCCTCAATTACTTCCCTTTCTGTGCAGCTTTACTGACCGCGGTGTGGCCCCACCCCCAGCTCTGCAAAGCAGTGTCTGACTGTAGAACAGAGGCAGAGCTGTTGCTGCCTCAGCTCTCGTCTCCCTGCAGCTCCAGGGATCTCCATAAAGCAGCTAAGTGTTAGCTATGAACAGGATTACAATAAAGCGGTTTATGTTCTAAATATCTTATTTTATTATTCTAATTGTTTTTATAGAAAATCTCAGGAGTTTGACAGGGACTATGACAGGGAAGACTCTGCCTCCCCTGCCTACCCTGACTGCACGTCCCTGGCTCATACATGAACTCAGGTCATGCATGTGCAGAAGGTGAAATTGGAAGAGGTAAGTAACACTGCTACTTCATTGTTAGATCATGGGGACAGCTGGTTCTCCGCCATCGATGACACAATGGGTTTTTTTTCTCCCTGCGCTGGCACACATAGCCTAGCTCCACCCCCTAATGTGGCTCACAATGGACAACTTTTCCAGGTCTCCACTCTTTACACTGTTTGATACATCTCTCTATGACCTAGTAAGTATAAATGTAACATTAATCTAGTCTACATTAGCCATTATAGCCAACTGCTGCTTTGACAAGGGCAAAAAAAAAAACTGTAATAAGGTACTGTAAAACCTGTAATATATTGCACGTGAACTACAAAACTGTGATCACTGCCATCATTTGGGGTCTGTTTTGCTGAAGGTTGAATTCTGGTTGCTTTTAGCTTATACACTATACTGTACAGTCATTAACACTGCTGAAAATAAATGGAAAACTGATCATAGTGACAAAAAACTCACCAGTGTCTTCCCAGTTAAAGAACACACAGCGGCGTCGACAAGTAATTAAATTTCTACAAAATATTTTGAAGGAAATATAAATATTCACTGTTAACTGGACATGACATAGGGCCTAATTCAGCAAAGATCGCAAATCAGCAAACTTAGCAAAAAAAGCGTAAAAGCGCAAATTCTGCAACTTAAATAGCAAAAACTGAGAAAAAAACAATTTCTGAGACTTAGCAAAAACTGCGTATGCACTGCGAAAAGTAGGCGTGTAGGGGGCGTACTAAAGGGCTGGACTCACAAAAACTACGATCAGGGGCGTGTTGTGGGCATATGCTGATGGTCGGTGCATTCCCAATTTTTACAACAGATCGCACATTTATGTTGTGCAGTTTCTGAGTGACTACAGGTCTACCTTAAAAACTGCACAAGCTGACCTCAGTTGTAGACTGCATGTATACTGCAATCATTGCTTCATTACACCCAGCTGAAGAAGCTCTCACCTCAGACCACAAATCACTGCATTCAGCTGTATTGGAACTTAGAAACATGTAAGGTATTGTTTAACTCTGTAACACATGTTGATTGTGAAAATATGTTACTAACCAATTTGTCTTTACACTTACTAACAATAGATGTTTGACAACCACACTATTTGATAGAAGTAAATGTAAAATAACCTTTACAATCATTTTGCTTAGTAGTATCTGCTGAATGACATTTAGCTTCCTAAAAATTTTTTTTAAACAACCAACATTTTTTTGTTAAACAAAACATACCCACTTACATTTTTTCTATTTTTAAAATTTGATTTGTGCGCTACACACATAACATATGTTGAAGAACAGCAACACCATCTTTTTATTTTCAAGTTTTGCAATTTCTGCTCCATTTGCATACTTATTGAAACAAATATTTACACGTAATTCCTTAAAGTAAGGTATGTAAATAACAGCAAAGAAACAATAATATGTAATGTTTGACCACTTCACAATCAAAAAGATTATAAAAATGTTACTGTTGTTCCCAAATTAAAATATTTTGACTCCCAAAAAAGTGTGTTTGTTAAAACATATACCAATAATTGCTGTTGTGTAGGGTTTAGAGCAGGGCTGGCCAAACCGGTCCTCGAGATCTACCAACAGTTCATGTTTTCCAGGCCTCCTGGAGATCTGTAGAATTGTCAGTTAGGAATGAATGCAGCACATCTTAATTAGTAATGACTACACCTGTGCACCAGCTAGGTGATCTGGAAAATGTGTACTGTTGGTAGATCTCGAGGACTGGTTTGGCCAGCTCTGGTTTAGAGGCTCGAATTCACACTCTCTCTAGTTCACAGGTTCTCAAACTCGGCCCTCAGGACCCCACACGGTGCATGTTTTCCAGGTCTCCTCACAGAATCACAAGTGAAATAATTACCTCCACCTGTGGACCTTTTAAAATGGGTCAGTGAGTAATTAATACACCTGTGCACCTGCTGGTTTACCTGCAAAACATGCACTGTGTGGGGTACTGAGGACCGAGTTTGAGAACCTGTGCTCTAGTTGAATATATTTGAACACAGTTATGGGCATTAGTCAATGTTTGACGAACAACACTATGGTGTCTTTAAGATTATAATTGCTAAATTACCACAAGATCATTTGACCAATTAAGTGATGATTGAATTGATTTACAATTGTTGAGTAGTTTCTTTAATTTGGGTGCAGAAAAGTGGGTTGTGCAATTTTTAAGGGAAAAACACTGTTAGCAAAAAATGCAACATCAGAAACGTACGCAAAAATTGCGATTATTAGGATGGTTTTTGAAATATTTGCATATTTCACAAGGCCACCTTCTTTTTGTTAAATTAAATTAGTGTTGCAGTTTTTCCGTTTGGGCGTGCCTTCGCAATTTTGCTTTTGCTCTCAATTTTTGCTAATTTCTAATTTTTGCAATCCTTACTGAATTTGCCCCATTATCAGGAAGAAAATATCAAATATAATATATCAAAATTTTATATTTTGATCCTATGCATTAGCAATAGTTGGGGACTATCTGTCTCACCTTATAACTCCCAACATCTATGATTGCAAAACTGGAATAAAAGAAGCCTCGCTCCTGATCCACCCAAACCACACCTACTTCAGTATAAGCTCCGCCTTTTCAGGTCATCTGACTGGGACAGCTGAGAGCTACTACCTGCACATTCAGTAGTGTCCAAACTGTTTTTTGAATTCCCTCTTATTACGATATGGGTCTAATTATTATTATACGTTATAAGGCACCACAAGTGGTCCACACGCCACACGTACGGCAACAGCAGGACAGTACAGGTTACGTAGAAAATTACACTGCATTACAGTAAGCAAAACATGAACAGAGCACAGGTAACAATTAGCACTACAATTCTTAGTACACAATACAGCTGGGAAGAAAGGTGTAATCGGCGAGGGGTGGAGCCTGTTTCCAACAGTGATGGCGTGACTAGCAGGTGAACCACTGGTAGAGATGAACAGCTACGAGTGAGTGGAACTCCGGGCTAAATGGTTACTGAGTAGGTGAAGGCTGTCATTGAAGTGTTAGAGAAGAGGGCTGTGAGAACAGGAGGGGAGACAGATGAGATGAGGGATAAGCATGTGTCTGGGCGCCTGAGGGCCAGAAGTAAGCGAGGTAGAGATGGCCGAGGTAGGAGGGTGGGGTGAGCGATCCGAAAACAAGGTTATGTGGTGGAAAGGTACACTTTTATGAACAGGTGAGTTTCAGTGCCCGTTTGAAGCTATGCGGGGTCAGGGAGAGCCTGATAGAGCAAGGGTGCAGGTTCCAGTGAAGGGAGACCGAACGGGCGAAACCTTCGTTTCCGAGCGTGAGATGTAGTGACCAGGGTAGAAGTGAGGTGGCGGTCATTGGATGACTGACTATAGCAGTGATCACAAATGGTTCTGCTTGCAATGAATTAGGGCATGTAGACAGATGTGTGGACTTTTCAGTAGTGGGCGTATACAGACAGATCTCTTGTACCAAGGAATGGGCTGGTATACCTCTGCCAAATGGCCATTCTGCAGTAAAGTTTGGTTCACCGAGAACTCCACAAATGTTCTCAATTGTATGCCTGCATGCAATTTCAGAGTTGTATTACTAGACAGGGATGCACCTCAAAGCCCCCACCTCCGAAACCTAGACCGCATTCTGCCCTGCCTATACCTGCTGCCGTCGGCCATCTTTCATGTGATATCTTCAGAACGATGGTGCATACACAGAAAAACACCCTGGCATAGTCTTTGTCAGTGTCGGACTGGGACATGAAGGGCACACTAAGGAATACAGTGGTAGGGGCCTAAGCTTCCAGCCACAAGAACGGGTGTGACCACCCACCACAGAGGAACTTGGCCAACCATTAGAGAGTTTATGCAAAAAACATGGCCCCTTTATAAAGGAGGGGCAGGGGTGTGTCAAAACCACACACTTTGATTTGCAGGAGGGCTAATTTTGGTGTAGTTTCCATAGAGACAAAGCAAGCACTAAAATTTGTCCATGGTCTTGCTCCAACAAGTTACTGACCCCTAGAGGAGGAGGTATAGACTAGGTAGTGGGACCTACTTGGGATTTGCCCTGTACACCTGTGGGCCAGTTCGTGCCTGATCTTTGATCACCTGCAGTGGCACCATATTTCTGAATAGAATACTTGAAAAATGGCCGCAGGTAGCAGGTATAGGAGAGGGAAGTAGTGGGGTCTTTTTGTGTGCAGATTGTGCAACAGGGTGCTCCCTTCACACAAGTTCTAGGGTGCACTGCACACCCACTTTTTGAAACGTCACTGTACTATTTATTGCAGATAGCCTGGAAAAACAGGGCGTGCATGGTAAAAAAAAATAAAAAAATAAAAGCTAAATAAAAAAATTGATATAATAGCGATAGACAATGACTTCATCTTAATCTAAAAATCACTTTAAAACTGTAATAATAATAATATTACATCGGACCCGGAATTCCTCCAGCTTTGCTGCTGAGGAAGTTGTTTTTTTAAAACCGTGTTGGCAGTGCCATTCTCCCCTGAACTCGCATTGGCCTTTCATTTATTGGAAAGCTGAATTAATTATTAAAATATTTAAACTTCCTCTTTCCAAGTTCTGCCAGATTCACCCTAAAAATGACATTGCAGCTTGTTCAAACACATAGGGAGATTTTTCTCTGCATCAACTTAAAGGAATGTTCAGTGCAGTAACCTCATTGTGAGTTTTGCATCAGTGCCAACTGTTGGAAATAATTTACAGGTACATTTTGCCGTTGAGCCTGGGACGGTAGACTCACTTCTTCTGGCCGATGTTGGTACACTGAAAACCCCATCATGTCAAGTTTGGGGCGTTTTATAACATTGTAAGTTTTTGCATTTTCTAAACAATCCATTTCAGCATGCAGATTAAGAGGACTCTTTATTCTGTCCAGGATCTAAGCTGTAAAATAAGGGCATTTCTGGTGGCAAATATTTCCAAGGGAAAGATCTGTAAATCTGGGACATGGTAATTAAGCAGCAGTTGCAATGACATTGGTGTCTGTCTAAGATGATTAAGTTAGTGACTAGTGTTTATGAAGCTAAGCTCAGTCACCACGTGTGTCTCATAATGAAAGATTATGCTGCCTTTCCATGGGTTGTAAATAGTCTGTTTGTTATATAAGTTTATTCTGAATAAATTACATTTATCAGAGATCAGTAATACAAACATGCATTGTAATCTTAAATGATGGATTTTGCCACACACTGATGCAGAACATAAATGATACATTTCTTTATTATGATATATATATATATATATATATATATATATAGTTAGTAACAGGAGTATAATGTGCTCTGCTACAAAAATTCACCAGCGACCAACTCCAGGCTTGTGCAAAAACAACAAATATCTTTTATTCAGGTTGCTCAAATACAAAGATACACATACAACAAAGATCACCATCTTTAGTATAAACAACCAGGGAGGTTAGGCCTTGCCTCACTCCCTCTTACTAAATAAGGAACCCTTCAGGTCCCGGCATCCTGACACTAGTGCCCCAGTCTTACGGATCCCACTGTCCCTAGCAGGCCTTTCACCTGGACACTAACTGCCTTCAGGAGCCCTGACTCATGGGAGAGACCCTGCTTTAAACCCAGCAGCCAGGTGCTTGCTGATGAAGCAGCTTCTTGGGCTACAAAGCCTATAAGACCTGGTCTGGGCCCAATGGATGGGAACCCGGTCCATCCACACTTCCCATCCACCCCCAGGACCCTGTGTGTAGCTTACAGGTGGCAAAGTACCTCTCCTGCCACAATATATACACATACAAACAAATCAGTCCTTGCGCATGAATGCCTCAGGAATCCAGGGTATTATAAACTTTGTCCAAGTGCCGCCTCAATCCCCCCCAAGCCAACGGAGTAATGAAAGAACTGGTAGACAAATTGGACAGCGCAACTGAAGTTCAAAATGAACAGCATAGATGTGTAGCTGTAACTTAGCCGCTCTGTTTGTACAGCGGTATCTGCTCAGCGTCCGCCCTGGTCTCGGCCGATGACGTCACAGTGTCCACATCTAAACCACACCCCTACATGTTCATCCAATCACGGGACTTCATCAGGAGGTGTGATTTGCCTTCACCACAAGAACACTTATAAACCCTCACTGGGTGGTCCATTTACTCATGGTGTCGTTAACATCTGTCAGTTTCGATACTGAACAAATCGCTAGAGTTACTAATACTATAATAATTACTCAATTAATGAAGGGTTAATTAAGGTTATGGATGTGAAACCAATGATATCAAATGTTGGCGTAGGTTCCGTATGATCCTGTCCCAAAATATACTTGTGTTTTTGTATATATATATATATATATATATATATATTTGGAACACATATTGATGCTTTTCTGTATGTTAAATATTTGTAATTGATATAAAACATGTGTGGATAATGGAGTAGGTGAGATGTTAACGACACCATGAGTAAATGGACCACCCAGGTCCCAACAAAGGTCTGGCCCATGTATTTTGTACCAACTTTCTCCACTCGACCTCCTTGATGGTAGAAATTGCTGCTACACCTTCAGTGAAAATAGGTAAGTGTCTTTTCTCTATAAGTCCATCAGCAAACATGATGGCAAATAAAGATGCCGGGCACAGCTATTCCATGCTGTTGGATGACCACAGGAGTATCCATGCAACACATGAGCAAAAGCCAATAGAAGAGGGCAGCTCAGTTGAGATAAATGGTAAAGGGCAGTCCTGGTCACAAGCAGTGGTCTGTGGTGATATTTGTTCAGTGATAGTTCATCTTTCAATCATCCATGTCTCTCGTCATTCCAAACATACCATATCCCTGGTAGGTCCCCAGAAATGCCAGTCACCAATGGCTGCTTTAATGTTGGAGGTAGATAATGCTTCTGCTATACAAACTTTCCCCCTTTTTACTCCAGTACCTTATGTATCAAGTGTTCACAACACCTCTTACTTTGCAAGCGTATTGGGGCAGGAAAGGCAATAGGTGAATAGTCTAGGCTTCACTTACTCCAATCAGCCCTGCCAGTAGAACTAGTCCTGTCATTACATTATTGGCCCCACATTTAATACAGAGATGCAATGTATGCTGTGGGAGATTGATGTTTGGGAGAGGGAGAGGGGCTGTGGTTATGTCTGTCCCAGGAGGGGGCACTAGTGGGTCAGTGGTGGTGCAATGGAGAAACCGAGGAGGCTGTAAGAGATTCGTGCGCAACGAGGTTTATTATTTGCTCACGAATATATACAGTAATTGAAGCAGATGATAACTTGAGATGGATGGTTCAAGAAATGCTGACAACGATTAAATAAACAGTCACAGGTATTTAGCTGGTCTGGAAACCAGTGCAGTAATTAGGCAATGAAATACAGGCAATGAACTAGTCTGGAAACTAGTATAGCAATCAGATGGTGATCACCCCCACAGTTGGTTTGGAAATCAGCAACGATACTTCACACAGTCAGTTTGTTATGCAAAGTCCACAACCAAGCAAGGTTAAGCAGGAGACCACTTGAAACACATATGAAGTGGTTGTATTAAGTGCCAGATGCCATAGCACAATGCTGAATGCAAGTTAACCATACACAGGTGAGGATAATGAATAGCACCTGAAGAAAGTCTCTTACTGCAAAAGGTGGAGGCTGACTGTAGCAGAAGTTGGAGCTGAAGTAAATGCTGGGACCTGTTCCACAGGAATACTGGAACCGGGAGATCACTTAGAGATGCCAGAAATAGGAGATCGCTGGAAACAAGAGATTGAAGACTGGACATTAGAACTGGAGACACAATGCAACACATTGTCCAAGGTGATGAGACTGAGCCGATGCTCTGGACTTATACCCCCTGGTTGGCAGTCATTGGATACTTGGATCATGTGAGCAATCACAGTGCAGGATTGGGTGCTCTCTGGTCAGCTGACCGCAAGGGTCATGGCGGCGCCCATGCTGTGCAGATGGCCAGTACACAGAAGGACACCCGCAGAATGGACTTCAGGGGTTCACCACAATATTGGGTACTGCACTCTGCGGACAGGGTGCTCATACAGCCGCAGACTGGGGCCGCGACCTCCGGAGGCCTGCACACCAGTGCGCCGGTAAGTGAGACATCACTGAATGCTGATTCCTGACAGATGGATAGATAGAGTGGAGGTAGCCATTTTATTGTTGGGAATGGTTCATGCATAAAATGGCTGCCTCAACTGTAGGATCAGATTATGGATAAGGTAAGTGTTCTTTTTCTCGCTTGTTAAGGTTAATTTTACTATGCTCATATTCACTTAAAGGGGGTAATTCCAAGTTGATCGCAGCAGGAAATTTTTTAGCAGTTGGGCAAAACCATGTGCACTGCAGGGGGGGCAGATATAACATTTGCAGAGAGAGTTAGATTTGGGTGGGTTATTTTGTTTCTGTGCAGGGTAAATACTGGCTGCATTATTTTTACACTGCAATTTAGATTGCAGATCGAACTCACCACACCCAAATCTATCTCTCTCTGCACATGTTATATCTGCCTCCCCTGCAGTGCACATGGTTTTGCCCAACTGCTAACAAAGTTCCTGCTGGGATCAACTTGGAATTACCCCCAAAGTCTGGATTCTATTATTTCAGGAAAACTGTTAGAATATACTGAAACCAGAACAACCGTATGACACTCACAGAGCAGCCAGTTTCATGTTAATTTTAGAGTTTATCTTCCATGTATCTGCGTATATATGTTGTGCCTAAGTTGGGCATGGTTATTGCATCATAACCCGCACTGGCACTAGGAGAAGCACCCGTACAGTACATATGGATATTGGATGCTAAACATACTATTGATGCATATCCTTTCTCTCATGTGTAATGTGTAAGCGTTCCTCGTAAGACCATACATGGACATAGCTCTGACAGAAAGAAAGATGGGTCCTGTAGTTGTGCATGTACCCTCAGGAGGAGGGATCCATCTGAATCCCTTTTCACACTCCGGAACCTCTTCCCATATGAAGGGGTAGGCTTGCGGATATGAAGATGGCGTTAATTCCCACAGTCAAGGTCTAAAAATGTTCCGTTGATAAATATCAAAACCGCAATATCCCTATACATTGTATATGGACTGAAGTGTTCTCTGATACATTTTGTAGGTGATATCTGAGATTTAATAAATAGCCCTTCTACTAAATGTTGTGGTAAGTGAGGCAATAACAAAGATAAATAGGCCCTGCAATCTATTTAGTAGACTATAAATTAATAAATGTAAATTAGGGTCTGCACCAGGTCTGTCTGCATCCTGTGCAAGAATTTATTGATCTCCCCTGACTTACTGACAGCAGGTGCTGATGGAGAGAACGGTTTATGGTGGCAGTGGAGCAGGAGAAGGTGGGCAGAGAAGGGCTGTGTGGCTATATGTCACGGTGGCTGTGTGAGGAGTAGAGGTGGGCTGCGAAAGGCTGTGCGGTGAGCAGAAGGCAGGCTTACAGGGGCATTGAGGAGGGAAGAGGCGGGCAAAGAGGGCTGTGTGGCAGGGAGAAGGCAGGCTTGCAGGGGCATTGAGGAGGGAAGAGGCGGGCAAACAGGGCTGTGTGGCAGGGAGAAGGCAGGCTTACAGGGGAGTGGGGAGGGAAGAGGCGGGCAAAGAGGGCTGTGTGGCAGGGAGAAGGCAGGCTTACAGGGGAGTGGGGAGGGAAGAGGGGGGCAAAGAGGGCTGTGTGGCAGGGAGAAGGCAGGCTTACAGGGGAGTGGGGAGGGAAGAGGCGGGCAAAGAGGGCTGTGTGGCAGGGAGAAGGCAGGCTTACAGGGGAGTGGGGAGGGAAGAGGGGGCAAAGAGGGCTCTGTGGCAGGGAGAAGGCAGGCTTACTGGGGCAGTGGGGAGGGAAGAGGGGGGCAAAGGGGGCTGTGTGGCAGGGAGAAGGCAGGCTTACCGGGGCAGTGGGGAGGGAAGAGGCGGGCAAAGAGGGCTGTGTGGCAGGGAGAAGGCAGGCTTACCAGGGCAGTGGGGAGGGAAGAGGCGGGCAAAGAGGGCTGTGTGGCAGGGAGAAGGCCGGCTTACACAGACAATGGGGAGGGAAGAGGCGGGCAAAGAGGGCTGTGTGGCAGGGAGAAGGCAGGCTTACCAGGGCAGTGGGGAGGGAAGAGGCGGGTAAAGAGGGCTGTGTGGCAGGGAAAAGGCAGGCTTACCAGGGCAGTGGGGAGAGAAGAGGCGGGCAAAGAGGGCTGTGTGGCAGGGAGAAGGCAGCCTTACAGGGGCTGTGGGGAGGGAAGAGGCGGGCAGAGAAGGGCAATGCAGCAGGTAGAAGGCAGCCTTACAGGTGCTGTGGGGAGGGAAAGGCTGTGCAGCAGGGAGAAGGCCGGCTTACACAGACAATGGGGAGGGAAGAGGCGTGCAGAGAATGGCTGTGTGGCAGGAAGAAGGCAGGCTTACAGGGGCTGTGGGGAGGGAAAAGGCGGGCAGAGAATGGCTGTGTGGCAGGGAGAAGGCAGGCTTACAGGGGCTGTGGGGAGGGAGGCGGCGGGCAGAGCAGGGCTGTGAGGCAGGAAGAAGAAAGGCTTACAGGGTCTGTGGGGAGGGAGGGGGAGAAGCAGCCGGAAAGGGGGCACTACCGGCCGCACTGTGCTCCCAATGAGGTGTCCCTGTTCGGCTGCCCTGCTTGAGTGGCCTTCGAGCTGTCTCTTATGTAAATATATGACTAGTTGTTATAGATTATGGAATAAGGTTTTTATTCACATATCTGTACATAATTATCAAACAAACTTTTCGATTGAGTAACTGTGCCTCATTAAATTGCCTTTCTATGATCCATTCTATGAATTATTAGTGACCTGTGTGACAGACAACCGTCCTGAAAATGAGAATTTACTTACCGATAATTCTATTTCTCGGAGTCCGTAGTGGATGCTGGGGTTCCTGAAAGGACCATGGGGAATAGCGGCTCCGCAGGAGACAGGGCACAAAAAGTAAAGCTTTAGGATCAGGTGGTGTGCACTGGCTCCTCCCCCTATGACCCTCCTCCAAGCCAGTTAGATACTGTGCCCGGACGAGCGTACATAATAAGGAAGGATTTTGAATCCCGGGTAAGACTCATACCAGCCACACCAATCACACTGTACAACCTGTGATCTGAACCCAGTTAACAGTATGATAACAGCGGAGCCTCTGAAAAGATGGCTCACAACAATAATAACCCGATTTTTGTAACTATGTACAAGTATTGCAGATAATCCGCACTTGGGATGGGCGCCCAGCATCCACTACGGACTCCGAGAAATAGAATTATCGGTAAGTAAATTCTCATTTTCTCTATCGTCCTAGTGGATGCTGGGGTTCCTGAAAGGACCATGGGGATAATACCAAAGCTCCCAAACGGGCGGGAGAGTGCGGATGACTCTGCAGCACCGAATGAGAGAACTCCAGGTCCTCCTTAGCCAGGGTATCAAATTTGTAGGATTTTACAAACGTGTTTGCCCCTGACTAAATAACCGCTCGGCAAAGTTGTAAAAGCCGAGACCCCTCGGGCAGCCGCCCAAGATGAGCCCACCTTCCTTGTGGAATGGGCATTTACATATTTTGGCTGTGGCAGGCCTGCCACAGAATGTGCAAGCTGAATTGTATTACACATCCAACTAGCAATAGTCTGCTTAGAAGCAAAAGCACCCAGTTTGTTGGGTGCATACAGGATAACAGCAAGTCAGTTTTCCTGACTCCAGCCGTCCTGGAACATATTTTCAGGGCCCTGACAACATCTAGCAACTTGGAGTCCTCCAAGTCCCTAGTAGGTGCAAGGCACCACAATAAGCTGGTTCAGGTGAAACACTGACACCACCTTAGGGAGAGAACTGGGGACGAGTCCGCAGCTCTGCCCTGTCCGAATGGACAAACAGATATGGGCTTTTTTGAGAAAAAAACACCAATTTGACACTCGCCTGGTCCAGGCCAGGGCCAAGATCATGGTCACTTTCCATGTGAGATGCTTCAAATCCACAGATTTGACTGGTTTTTGTGATTTGAGGAATCCCAGAACTACGTTGAGATCCCACAGTGCCACTGGAGGCACAAAAGGGGGTTGTATATGCAATACTCCCTTGACAAACTTCTGGACTTCAGGAACTGAAGCCAATTCTTTCTGGAAGAAAATTCAACAGGGCCCAAATTTGAACCTTAATGGACCCCAATTTGAGGCCCATAGACACTCCTGTTTGCAGGAAATGCAGGAAACGACCGAGTTGAAATTTCTTTGTGGGGCCTTCCTGGCCTCACACCACGCAACATATTTTCGCCACATGTGGTGATAATGTTGTGCGGTCACCTCCTTTCTGGCTTTGACCAGGGTAGGAATGACCTCTTCCGGAATGCCTTTTTCCCTTAGGATCCGGCGTTCCACCGCCATGCCGACAAACACAGCTGCGGTAAGTCTTGGAACAGACATGGTACTTGCTGAAGCAAGTCCCTTCTTAGCGGCAGAGGCCATAAAACCTCTGTAAGCATCTCTTGAAGTTCCGGGTACCAAGTCCTTCTTGGCCAATCCGGAGCCATGAGTATAGTTCTTACTCCTCTACGCAGTGGCGTAACTACTGCCCCCGCAGTCCTCGCGGTGGCTTGGGGGCGAGGGGCTGCGGGGGCACCACTGATTACAGCAGACTGACATGCGGACGAGCGCCCGCATGTCAGTCTGCTTTCTCCTTCCCGCCGCCGCTTGTTGGAGGGACACGGACGGCGCAGCGTGTGCCTCTCCTGTGTCCCTCCTGCATCATCTCCGGCGGCCGCGGGTCTAATAGGGGGAAGTGCCGTCTGTGAGCTCTAATTGGCTCACGGACGGCACTTCCCCCTATTAGACCCGCGGCCGCCGGAGATGATGCAGCAGGAGGGACACAGGAGAGGCGATCTGTGCCCTCCGTGTCCCTCCAATAAGCGGCGGCGACGGCGGCACTGGGGGGGATGTCTGGCACTGGGGCATATATGGCACTGGGGGGGGGATGTCTGGCACTAGGGGGGATATCTGGCACTGGGGCATATATGGCACTGGGGGGGGATGTCTGGCACTGGGGGGGATATCTGGCACTGGGGGGGGGGATGTCTGGCACTGGGGCATATATGGCACTGGGGGGGAGATGTCTGGCACTAGGGGGGATATCTGGCACTGGTGCTTATATGGCACTGGGGGGGGATGTCTGGCACTGGGGGGGATGTCTGGCACTGGGGCATATATGGCACTGGGGGGGAGATGTCTGGCACTAGGGGATATCTGGCACTGGGGCATATATGGCACTGGGGGGGGGATGTCTGGCACTGGGGGGGATACCTGGCAC
This sequence comes from Pseudophryne corroboree, assembly GCF_028390025.1. Lineage (NCBI taxonomy): Eukaryota > Metazoa > Chordata > Amphibia > Anura > Myobatrachidae > Pseudophryne > Pseudophryne corroboree. The sequence continues at coordinate 24,113,979 of NC_086455.1, forward strand.
AGGGGGGGGGATGTCTGGCACTGGGGCATATATGGCACTGGGGGGGAGATGTCTGGCACTAGGGGGGATATCTGGCACTGGTGCATATATGGCACTGGGGGGGGGGATATCTGGCACTGGGGGGGATGTCTGGCACTGGGGGGGATGTCTGGCACTGGGGCATATATGGCACTGGGGGGGATGTCTGGCACTGGGGCATATATGGCACTGGGGGGGGGATGTCTGGCACTGGGGGGGATATCTGGCACTGGGGGGGGGGATGTCTGGCACTGGGGCATATATGGCACTGGGGGGGGATGTCTGGCACTGGGGGGGGATGTCTGGCACTAGGGGGGATATCTGGCACTGGGGGAATATCTGGCACTGGGGGCTTATGTGGCACTGGGGGGAAATATATGGCACTGGCGGCATATCTGGCACGGGGGGGAATATCTGGCACTGGGGGCATATGTGGCACTGGGGGGGAATATCTGGCACTGGGGGCATATGTGGCACTGGGGGGGGGTATATGTGTACCTGGCACATGGGGGGGGCTATATTTGGCACCGGGGGCATGTGAGTACCTGGCACCGTGGGGGAATATCTGGCACTGGGGTCATATGTGGCACTGGGAGCACAGCCCTAGCAACAAGGACTACCTCCTAGCAACGAGCATGACACCCAGTGCATGAAACACCTGACAACGAGCATGACACCCAGTGCATGAAACACCTGGCAACGAGCATGACACCCAGTGCATGAAACCCCTGACAACGAGAAGGTAATTGAAAAGTAATTAGAAGCCTTACTGTAGGACTTAATGTGTAATGGGCATTACGGTGTGTGGCATAATGTATCACGGACATTGCGGTGTGTGTCATAATGTGTCACAGGCATTACGGTGTATGGTATACTATATCGCGGGCATTGTGATATGTGGTATAATGTCTCAGGGTCATTGCAGTGTGTGGCATAATGTATCACGGACATTGCGGTGTGTGTCATAATGTGTCAGGCATTACGGTGTGTGGTATACTATATCACGGGCATTGTGGTATGTGGTATAATGTCTCAGGGTCATTGCAGTGTGGCATAATACATAACGGGCATTGCGGTGTGTGGCATAGGGTATAACGGGCAGGGCTTTGCGGTATGTGTCACAGGCATTACGGTGTATGGTATACTATATCACGGGCATTGTGGTATAATGTCTCAAGGTCATTGCGGTGTGTGTCAATGTGTCACAGGCATTGTATGTGCTATAATGTATCAGGGGCATTGCAGTGTGTAGCATAATGTATAACGGGCATTGCGATTCCTGTCATAATGTGTCGGGGGCATTACGGTGTGTGGCATAATGTGTCACAGGCATTACGGTGTGTGGCATAATGTGTCACAGGCATTACGGTGTGTGGCATAATGTGTCGGGGGCATTATGGTGTGTGGCATAATGTGTCACAGGCATTACGGTGTGTGGCATAATGTCTAAGGGCCATTGCAGTATGTGGCATAATGTATACTGGGCATTACTATAAGGAGGAAAATGACAAATAATGTAAGGGGCATGAATCAGGATTATTTTTCTTTCCTGTGGTGGCTAACGTCTGGGCGTGCAGGTTGCAAAACTGGGGTATAAGGTAGTCTTTTCCTGCAATACCACGCCCCTTTATGAGAAACCACGCCCATTCCAACAAAACCACGCCCATTTTTTTGCAGCGCGCGCCTTCGGCGCGCGCATATTTATCCCTTTCTTGCTCCCAATTATGCGGCGGGTGGGGGGGGGGGGGGGGGCGCCAAAGAATTTTTTGGCTTGGGGGAGAAAAATTTCTAGTTACGCCACTGCCTCTACGTCTTATAATTCTCAGCACCTTAGGTATGAGAAGCAGAGGAGGGAACACATACACCGACTGGTACACCCACGGTGTTACCAGAACGTCCACAGCTATTGCCTGAGGGTCTCTTGACCTGGCGCAATACCTGTCCCGTTTTTTGTTCAGACGGGACGCCATCATGTCCACCTTTGGTATTTCCCAACGGTTTACAATCATGTGGAAAAAACTTCCCGATGAAGTTTCCACTCTCCCGGGTGGAGGTCGTGCCTGCTGAGGAAGTCTGCTTCCCAGTTTCCATTCCCGGGATGAAACACTGCTGACAGTGCTATCACATGATTTTCCGCCCAGCGAAAAGTCCTTGCAGTTTTTGCCATTGCCCTCCTGCTTCTTGTGTCGCCCTGTCTGTTTACGTGGGCGACTGCCGTGATGTTTTTCCCACTGGATCAATACCGGCTGACCTTGAAGCAGAGGTCTTGCTAAGCTTAGAGCATTATAAATTTACCCTTAGCTCCAGTATATTTATGTGGAGAAAAGTCTCCAGACTTGATCACACTCCCTGGAAATTTTTTCCTTGTGTGACTGCTCCCCAGCCTCTCGGGCTGGGCTCCGTGGTCACCAGCATCCAATCCTGAATGCCAAATCTGCGGCCCTCTAGAAGATGGGCACTCTATAACCACCACAGGAGAGACACCCTTGTCCTTGGATATAGGGTTATCCGCTGATGCATCTGAAGATGCGATCCGGACCATTTGTCCAGCAGATCCCACTGAAAAGTTCTTGCGTGAAATCTGCCGAATGGAATTTCTTCGTAGGAAGCCACCATTTTTACCAGGACCCTTGTGCAATGATGCACTGTTTTTAGGAGGTTCCTGACTAGCTCGGATAACTCCCTGGCTTTCTCTTCCGGGAGAAACACCTTTTTCTGGACTGTGTCCAGAATCATCCCTAGGCACAGCAGACGTGTCATCGGGATCAGCTGCGATTTTGGAATATTTAGAATCCACCCGTGCTGTTGTAGCAGTATCCGAGATAGTGCTACTCCGACCTCCAACTGTTCCCTGGACTATGCCCTTATCAGGAGATCGTCCAAGTAAGGGATAATTAAGACGCCTTTTCTTCGAAGAAGAATCATCATTTCGGCCATTACCTTGGTAAAGACCCGGGGTGCCGTGGACAATCCAAACGGCAGCGTCTAAAACTGATAGTGACAGTTCTGCACCACGAACCTGAGGTACCCTTAGTGAGAAGGGCAAATTTGGGACATAGAGGTAAGCATCCCTGATGTCCCCGGACACTATATAGTCCCCTTCTTCCTGGTTCGTTATCACTGCTCTGAGTGACTCCATCTTGATTTGAACCTTTGTAAGTGTTCAAAAATTTTTTTAGAATAAGTCTCACCTAGCCTTCTGGCTTCAGTACCACAATATAGTGTGGAATAATACCCCTTTTCTTGTAGTAGGAGGGGTAATTTAATTATCACCTGCTGGGAATACAGCTTGTGAATTTTTTCCCATACTGCCTCCTTGTCAGAGGGAGACCTTGGTAAAGCAGACTTCAGGAGCCTGCGAAGAGGAAACGTCTCTACATTCCAATCTGTACCCCTGGGATACTACTTGTAGGATCCAGGGGTCCTGTACGGTCTCAGCGCCATGCTGAGAACTTGTCAGAAGCGGTGGAACGCTTCTGTTCCTGGGAATGGGCTGCCTGCTGCAGTCTTCTTCCCTTTCCTCTATCCCTGGGCAGATATGATCTTATAGGGACGAAAGGACTGAGGCTGAAAAGACGGTGTCTTTTTCTGCAGAGATGTGACTTAGGGTAAAAACGGTGGATTTTCCAGCAGTTGCCGTGGCCACCAGGTCCGATGGACCGACCCCAAAAAACTCCTCTTCCTTTATACGGCAATACACCTTTTTGCTGTTTGGAATCTGCATCACCTGACCACTGTCGTGTCCATAACATCTTCTGGCAGATATGGACATCGCATTTACTCTTGATGCCAGAGTGCAAATATCCCTCTGTGCATCTCGCATATATAGAAATGCATCCTTTAAATGCTCTATAGTCAATAAAATACTGTCCCTGTCAAGGGTATCAATATTTTTAGTCAGGGAATCCGACCAAGCCACCCCAGCTCTGCACATCCAGGCTGAGGCGATCGCTGGTCGCAGTATAACACCAGTATGTGTGTATATACTTTTTATGATATTTTCCAGCCTCCTGTCAGCTGGTCCTTGAGGACGGCCCTATCTATAGACGGTACCGCCACTTGTTTTGATAAGCGTGTGAGCGCCTTATCCACCCTAAGGGGTGTTTCCCAACGCGCCCTAACTTCTGGCGGGAAAGGGTATACCGCCCATAATTTTCTATCGGGGGGAACCCACGCATCATCACACACTTTATTTAATTTATCTGATTCAGGAAAAACTACTGTAGTTTTTTCACATCCCACATAATACCCTCTTTTGTGGTACTTGTAGTATCAGAAATATGTAACACCTCCTTCATTGCCTTTAACGTGTGGCCCTAATAAGGAATACGTTTGTTTATTCACCGTCGACACTGGATTCAGTGTCCCTGTCTGTGTCTGTGTCGACCGACTAAAGTAAACGGGCGTTTTAAAAACCCCTGACGGTGTTTTTGAGACGTCTGGACCGGTACTAATTGTTTGTCGGCCGTCTCATGTCGTCAACCGACCTTGCAGCGTGTTGACATTATCACGTAATTCCCTAAATAAGCCATCCATTCCGGTGTCGACTCCCTAGAGAGTGACATCACCATTACAGGCAATTGCTCCGCCTCCTCACCAACATCGTCCTCATACATGTCGACACACACGTACCGACACACAGCACACACACAGGGAATGCTCTGATAGAGGACAGGACCCACTAGCCCTTTGGAGAGACAGAGGGAGAGTTTGCCAGCACACACCAAAAACGCTATAATTATATAGGGACAACCTTATATAAGTGTTTTCCCTTATAGCATCTTTTTTATATATTTCTAACGCCAAATTAGTGCCCCCCCTCTCTGTTTTAACCCTGTTTCTGTAGTGCAGTGCAGGGGAGAGCCTGGGAGCCTTCCCTCCAGCCTTTCTGTGAGGGAAAATGGCGCTGTGTGCTGAGGAGATAGGCCCCGCCCCTTTTTCGGCGGCCTCGTCTCCCGCTTTTAACGGATTCTGGCAGGGGTTAAATATCTCCATATAGCCTCCGGAGGCTATATGTGAGGTATTTTTAGCCAAAATAGGTTTTCATTTGCCTCCCAGGGCGCCCCCCTCCCAGCGCCCTGCACCCTCAGTGACTGCCGTGTGAAGTGTGCTGAGAGGAAAATGGCGCACAGCTGCAGTGCTGTGCGCTACCTTTAGAAGACTGAGGAGTCTTCTGCCGCCGATTCTGGACCTCTTCTTACTTCAGCATCTGCAAGGGGGCCGGTTGCAAGGCTCCGGTGACCATCCAGGCTGTACCTGTGATCGTCCCTCTGGAGCTGATGTCCAGTAGCCAAGAAGCCAATCCATCCTGCACGCAGGTGAGTTCACTTCTTCTCCCCTAAGTCCCTCGTTGCAGTGATCCTGTTGCCAGCAGGACTCACTGTAAAATAAAAAACCTAAGCTAAACTTTTCTAAGCAGCTCTTTAGGAGAGCCACCTAGATTGCACCCTTCTCGGCCGGGCACAAAAATCTAACTGGCTTGGAGGAGGGTCATAGGGGGAGGAGCCAGTGCACACCACCTGATCCTAAAGCTTTACTTTTTGTGCCCTGTCTCCTGCGGAGCCGCTATTCCCCATGGTCCTTTCAGGAACCCCAGCATCCACTAGGACGATAGAGAAATAGCAAACACTGAACTACTTACATACATTCTTCCCTTCTCCTGAATAATGGGCAATGAAAAGAAATTAAGGAAGTCCTTAACAAACTTTAAAGCACCAATTAACTTGTGGTTTCTAAGTCATCTAAATCTGGTTTTCTTTCTCATAGACCTTGACGTTATAAACTATAGGTTTTATGCAGCACTCAACATGTAGTTACCTGCATACAAAGGTTATAATAGAGGCATTTTAGTCACAGCATTGCAGTGGTTCAACTATTAATGGTTATTATAACTATATTTTCTAGGATCACCTTTTTGATACAAGATGTTTGTAAGAGGACACAATTCTTTTACAAGCATGGTATAAAAGCATAATGCGTCTTTATACTGTGTGTAATCTGAGGTTATTACATTCTGATAGATGACTCTACTGAACAGGTGAGATGTGCTTCTTTATAACTCATAAGTAGTGTTCATTCTAGCACCCTGCACCTTTCATATCCTGTGCAGTTCCTCTTTCCTGCCTGGGGTGTTGCTCTCTGCTCTGGTGCTTCTCAGCACACACAAATCTCACAAATATCACAGCACTGAGCAACAGATCAGAGTGTGCTGAGAAGCACCAGAGCAGAGAGCGACACCCCAGGCAGGACAGAGGAACTGCACAGATTTTGAAAGGTGCAGGGTGCTAGAATGAACACTAATAAGTCATTCATGTTTGGGAGACTAGTTTGGGGGACTTTCCTAGGCATCAGAGTAAAACAGCTTCCCATATCTGCTCACTTATCTAGTGAATTGGTTGGTTTGGGAGCTTGATGACATATTTCACAGTGAATTGCAAGATCACACCCTGCCCACCTATTCCTGATCATGCAAATTGTGCATGGAGCAGCGGGGACTGGACCTATACTCATAATGCAGACGTCTTGGCAGTCCCCTCCAGATGGGAGGTGCCGGGTAGCATGGTGCAGCCAAGTGGGTGATGTGGGGTGTGGCACAGCGAGCTCGTCATTGCGGCCCCAACATACAAAGTCACGATTTTACAGCATGGTGCAAGGCCATGAAGATGCAATTCAGCACAAATCATGTCATCAAGCTGCTTGGCCCAAACACTTCACTTAGGAAGTAGGCGGGGGAGATTTGGGAGTCTCCTGGACATTAGAGGAGGATAGGCAGGTATGTTTGAACTCTTCTTCAGCTAGCATAGCTAAGTGCAGTGAGCACTCCTTCAAACAAGAGTCCCTACTGAATTAATCAGTAGGGATTGTTGGTAAGCCAACTCTGGAAACTGGTAATTAGTTCTAAACTCAAATCAAAGATCTGGAATGTCCTCCAGTGACTTCTCACCATATGGCAACAAGAAGGGAGAAACAGCAAGACCTGAAATAATGACAATGGGATTGGACAAGCAACAGACAATTTGCTTCCTGGATTTCTGAGGGGTTACTGGCCTCTCACCTTCCCTCTGCTCTGATGCCTTGCTTTCTCATTTTCACTGGCCTTTTCTTTTGCTCTCTCTTTTTCCTCTAGAAATCCAGGATCGCTGGTGACGTAAGAGGTGACAGTGTCTGTGAAGAAGCCTGCTGGGTGACACACGTGCTGGATCAGGACACCCACTGTGGTCACACAGGGGTCTCCCTTCTGCACAGCCATTGCATCTGAGCATAAGGGGATACTTGTTTCTCTAACGTCCTAGTGGCACCTGTTCCAGCTTTGCCCGGTGATCAATTGTGGAATCATGTGGTAACCAGCCCACACTGGTTACCTGTTAGTACGAGTGCAATTTTATCATTTGTTTTATTATATTGGGTCTTTTTAAAATAAAAAATGTACGCACTATGGAGCGCCCCTATATATGCTTCATTGACAGATTATACATCCACGGGAATTCGGATTGATTGAAGGGGAGAAGCGGTCCTGGTTAATTCAAGGAGGACAAAAACAGGTTGTTCCCTGAACAGAATCAGGGAACAGAGAAGTAAACCTCTTTGTGGGGGCACTCTTATGATTGTAAATATAATAATTATTTTTATCTTTTCTTTGATGGGGTTTTTAATGTTAATTTTTAATATTTTTCTGTATTTTTTTAAAAAAGAATTTTTTAAAGCAAATAATGGAAAAAAATCATATACACATACATATACATATATTCAGGTAGATTCGAAGGGCACAAAGGTAAATATATTGATTGCCATATAGGCGAGGTTTTTTATTTAAATATTTCAAACCTCTAAATGTGGGTTCTGCCCATGGGTGAAAATATTGTAAACTGTGTAACACATAAATCATGCACAGCAAAAATAGTCAGTAAATAAATAAATAGAATTATTATTAAATTTGATGGATGGTCAAAGTAATCTTATGACCGCAATGGCACTGTAATAATTAAAACGGAGCTATTTGTCTACAGTATATTCCTCAATTAAGACGAAGCTATTTATCTACAGTATATTCCTCAAGGTATCAGCTGGAAAAGGTTGTAACATTTGAGATGGTAGAGGGGCCACGTATGCCCGTTATAATTAATAACAGATTGTCAGTCACATTATATTAATATATTTGTAATTCCTCGATGAGCTCAATTCCCCTAAGTTAGAAAGGGTATACTGTATCAATGTGTCATATGTAGCTTAGTGGTCTAATTCCTTAAAAAAGTAACATAATGATTACAGATTTGAGCATATGAATTGAGCTCAATCCTCCTGTAAGTAGATCAACCTGAAGCGCTGAAAGAATGGCTCAAATTTCTCAATGCTTAATCAATAGATATGATACCTTGACACAGTCAGTTATTGGGTTAATACGTGGATAGAAAGCACAGGGATTTGTGAATAGAAAAGTAGCCCGTCCCGTGTGTCTGGCTAACTTCTGCTGCCTTCCCATGTGCGTGCTAGCACGCAGTGAATGGGGGTGAGAGAGTTAATCAGACGGTAGCGGGCTGAAGGAAGAAAGAGTGATTCTGCTGTCGTCCGCTGTGGCACCCCTCAGCCCTGTTAACAAGATGTCATTGCAAGGTTTGATAGGTGATGCCGTGCAGGCGATGAGAGCACACTGAATACCTAATGGGGAGAAAGTGTCCCCGTGTGTATCAGCCTCGATTGGCGTCCCCGTCAGCGGTCCGGCCCCAGTGACGTATAATTATTTAGTAGGTAGTGTAGATATATAGAAAACTTGAATATAATATATTCCAGAAGTAAACAAAAATTTTTTTTAGATATAAACTGTATTTAAACAAATAATAAAACAGTAGATATGAAAATATCCCTAAGTTGTTGCGAATTGATTAAATTTGCTAACGTGTTGATAGGTGGGTATCGTGCCATGCGGACCGCCATACGTCACTGGGACCGGACTATCGGCACTGACGGAGACGCCTGCTGAGGCTGCTACACACGGGGATATTCTTTCCCCGTTAGGTATTCAGTGTGCTCTCATCGACTGCACGGCATCACCTGCTAAACCCTGCAATGACAATCTGTTAACAGGGCTGAGGGGTGCCGTAGCGGACGACAGCAGAATCACTCTTTCTTCCTTCAGCCCGTTGCCGCCTGATTAACTCTCTCACCTCCCATTCACTGTGTGCTAGCATACACATGGGAAGGCAGTAGAAGTTAGTCAGACACATGGGACGGGCTACTTTACCATCTACAAGATTTTTTGTTTAATATTAATGTGTTTATCCAGTTTTTTGATGTTGCATTGGAGTGTCATTGGTTGAGCATGTGACGAATTTAGGTTACTCTGTACCAAGTCAGCACTTCAGGCTAATTTACAGTATCTATTCCCGAGCGTCACGTGACGCAGTTTCCGGAAACCCCGCCATACGTCACTGGGGCCGGACCGCTGACGGGGACGCCAATCGAGGCTGATACACACGGGGACACTTTCTCCCCATTAGGTATTCAGTGTGCTCTCATCGCCTGCACGGCATCACCTATCAAACCTTGCAATGACATCTTGTTAACAGGGCTGAGGGGTGCCACAGCGGACGACAGCAGAATCACTCTTTCTTCCTTCAGCCCGCTACCGTCTGATTAACTCTCTCACCCCCATTCACTGCGTGCTAGCACGCACATGGGAAGGCAGCAGAAGTTAGCCAGACACACGGGACGGGCTACTTTTCTATTCACAAATCCCTGTGCTTTCTATCCACGTATTAACCCAATAACTGACTGTGTCAAGGTATCATATCTATTGATTAAGCATTGAGAAATTTGAGCCATTCTTTCAGCGCTTCAGGTTGATCTACTTACAGGAGGATTGAGCTCAATTCATATGCTCAAATCTGTAATCATTATGTTACTTTTTTAAGGAATTAGACCACTAAGCTACATATGACACATTGATACAGTATACCCTTTCTAACTTAGGGGAATTGAGCTCATCGAGGAATTACAAATATATTAATATAATGTGACTGACAATCTGTTATTAATTATAACGGGCATACGTGGCCCCTCTACCATCTCAAATGTTACAACCTTTTCCAGCTGATACCTTGAGGAATATACTGTAGATAAATAGCTTCGTCTTAATTGAGGAATATACTGTAGACAAATAGCTCCGTTTTAATTATTACAGTGCCATTGCGGTCATAAGATTACTTTGACCATCCATCAAATTTAATAATAATTCTATTTATTTATTTACTGACTATTTTTGCTGTGCATGATTTATGTGTTACACAGTTTACAATATTTTCACCCATGGGCAGAACCCACATTTAGAGGTTTGAAATATTTAAATAAAAAACCTCGCCTATATGGCAATCAATATATTTACCTTTGTGCCCTTCGAATCTACCTGAATATATGTATATGTATGTGTATATGATTTTTTTCCATTATTTGCTTTAAAAAATTCTTTTTTAAAAAAATACAGAAAAATATTAAAAATTAACATTAAAAACCCCATCAAAGAAAAGATAAAAATAATTATTATATTTACAATCATAAGAGTGCCCCCACAAAGAGGTTTACTTCTCTGTTCCCTGATTCTGTTCAGGGAACAACCTGTTTTTGTGATTATTTGTCATTTACCTCGGGGAGCACCACCAGCAGATTGATTAAACCACGATTACCTATTAATGATTCCCTATATTGCTGGTTCTAAATACCTAGTGAGAAACCACTGAGCTAATTTCAAACAACAGGTTGTGCAGGAATATTCCCCCTTTTCCTTTCATAATTCAAGGAGGATCCAGTGTTTATAGGCGCCAACTAAATGCTGTGATTCCATTCATTCATATGTATTTTATATGTGCTAAACTCCATGTAAAATAACCAGCGCTATATCTGTCGTTTCTGTGTATATATATATATATATATATATATATATATATATATATATATATATATATATTCATGTACATTTAAAGCATTATTGTACATTGGGGGTAATTCCAAGTTGATCGCAGCAGGGAATTTTTTTAGCAGTTGGGCAAAACCATGAGCAGTGCAGGTGGGGCAGATATAACATGTGCAGAGAGAGTTAGATTTGGGTGGGTTATTTTGTTTCTGTGCAGGGTAAATACTGGCTGCTTTATTTTTACACTGCAATTTAGATTGCAGATTGAACTCACCACACCCAAATCTACCTCTCTCTGCACATGTTACATCTTCCCCCCCCCCCCCTGCAGTGCACATGGTTTTGCCCAACTGCTAAAAAAAATTCCTGCTGCGATCAACTTGGAATTATCCCCATAGTTTCATACAAAACAGAGCTTATGCTGCAATGTATTGACCACAAACTACGATGCACAGCACATACAGTATAGTCAATTATTTTTACTTGCATATAGAAATTGCACTTAGTTGATTCATCATTTCCTGAGACAGAAATGCTAAAGTCATCATCTAATCAGTAATTGCTTATACTTTGTCTCTTCTATTTCTGTTATAGTCTTCATTTTATAGCTGTATTGTATTTTCTTAGCCTTTGAGACTGCTCTTTGGGGTCACATTCATACTACTATTTATAAACAGGCAACTGTGTTAATATATATATAGTAAAATATTGCACTGATTATGACCAACATATCGTAATAAAAGTATGAAGTATATAACACAAAAAAATAAACCTTATTTGTTACAAGATCCCAAGGGCTGTCTTGAAGAGGAACAAGGCTCGGCCTGGACAGTGGACACACCAACTCATGCAGGGTCCCCTTTATTAAAAAAAATAAAAAAAATAAATCAGTTTATATTTTTTCCTTGATCTGGTTACTTCAAGCACAGCTGCTGTACTTTAAATATTGATAACTGTATAATCCCTATTCTAAATGTACAATTTACAATATACAGATAATTCCATGAACTATAAACAAAACGGGTGGTATTCAGTATACCGGTTGTTGGGATCCCGGCGCACAGTATACCGGCGCCAGAATCCGGACAACCGGCATACCGACACCTTTTCTCCCTCTTGGGGTTCCACATCCCCCCTGGAGGGAGAATAGATAGCGCGCCACCGTGCTCACAGCGTGGCGAGTGCAGCGAACCCGCAAAGGGGCTCATTTGCGCTTGCCCCGCTGTCGACAAGCCGGCGGTCAGGATCCCGGTGGTGGTATGCTGGCCGCCGGGGACCCGGCCGCCGACAACTCATACCACACCCAACAAAAACAATGGCCCTCATTCCGAGTTGTTCGCTCGTAATTTTTCTTCGCATCGCAGCGATTTTCCGCAAACTGCGCATGCGCAATGTTCGCACCGCGGCTGCGCCAAGTAAATTTGCAAAGAAGTTTGGTATTTTACTCACGACTTAGCGAAGACTTTTCTTTGTTCTGGTGATCGGAGTGTGAATGATAGGAAGTGGGTGTTTCTGGGCGGAAACTGGCCGTTTTATGGGAGTGTGTGAAAAAACGCTGGCGTTTTCGGGAAAAACGCGGGAGTGGCTGGAGAAACGGGGGAGTGTCTGGGCGAACGCTGGGTGTGTTTGTGACGTCAAACCAGGAACGAAAACGACTGAACTGATCGCAGATGCAGAGTAAGTCTCGAGCTACTCGGAAACTGCAAAGAAATTTCTGATCGCTATTCTATTCGCAATTCTGCTAATCTTTCGTTCGCTATTCTGCAAAGCTAAGATTCACTCCCAGTAGGCGGCGGCTTAGCGTGTGCAAAGCTGCTAAAAGCAGCTAGCGAGCGAACAACTCGGAATGAGGGACAATGTGCGCTCCTCTAGTGATCTCTATACATTTACAAAGAGAATTTAGATATGAATATACAATAGACACCATACTAGTGACCAAGATACAATACATTTTAGTGGCCACTATACACTACAGAGACCATCCTAGTTACCTAAACGTTTATATGTTGCTGCTTGGTGCAATTATCACATCGACTGCCTATATCCATTAACATTGTTTTTATGTCTGCATTTAAGTGTGTTGTTTATTTGTTGCATATGCAATTTCTGTATAATTAAGTACATACATTCACTACCTTTTCCTTGGAACCATCTGACTCATAGATATATAGATTAAGCTTTACAGTGCTGCTTAATTACTGTATACTAAATAAACTTAAAGAATTTTATTACAAAAAAAGGCCTTGAACTTTAGGGCTGATTTTACAAATCAATACAAGAACCAAAATATTATAATCTGTACCATAACAGGAATATTTTCTGCCAGGTGATGGTTCAGCTCCCAATATGTGATGTCATAAGGGGGTGGGGCCACCAGCACCAGGAAGAAGAGCACTGGTTGGAGCATTCTAAGGCTGCTCCGGGTGGCTCTACAGGCTGCAGAGTGCGCATCCGGGGTATGCTTTGGATAATCCGGACAGGTTTGCAGCGGCTCTTCTAGCTGAAGTCACGCCACATCTGCAAGGAGTCCATTCCATGTTTGTAGGGAAGTGCTATGTTACCTCTGGATCTTCTTTCCCCTGACAGGTGAATATGATTAAAATAACAAAGTAAATGGATTCGAGTATTGTGCACATATCTCCAGGAAAATTGCTCCATTTTCCAGTGATTTCTCCACTGCACATCACCAGTAAAATAGCTCCAACACCTTTTTCCTGTTGATTTCTGCAGCACTGACTGAAAGGTAAGTTTTGTCAATAGGTGTAGGGTGAGAGGTGTGGAGCCCCCTTGACTCAGCGCTGCTGGTGTTCTTCTAAGTTGTAGAGGCGTCTTGGGAGACGGTAGGCATTCACCTTGGTGTGCACTGGACCATTCAGGTGCATTAGTTGCATTTTGTAATAGGAGGACTACAAATCTCTGTGCATTTTTTTGTCTTATCGTGAGTAAAATTATATATTAGCCAACACTGCTAAAAATGCACTACTTTACATGTTTAGAAGGAGCATGCACTATTAAGCAAAATACTGGTGAATCAACTGAATCCACAGATTATTATGCCTTCACTCACCCAACTCCTCTCACCTGACTGTGCAAACCGCTGCTGCTCTGCAATAGCCACTTGGGTCTGAGGCTGAAAATTATCAGGGGCCTATTGTGTGGGTGTGGCCAGTGCTGTGCGGGTGTGTACAGTCCCGACACTATCAGCCTCAATGTCTCCATAGATAGTAAAAGTAGAAACATTGCATCAGTTTGTGAGGGAAAATAGAAATACATTGTAAGCACTTACAATTTTTGGCAGACCGTGGGGCCAGCTGGTCATCGTCATGTTGTCATAAAGATGGGCCTATTTGTATGTGGCGGCCTAAGGTCATAGTTTCATACAACCCATTGTTAATCTGGCGATGGCAGAAGCCGCCATTGTGCTCAGTTAACCCCTGCTCTTGGGGTTGACATCTATGTTTATCTGCACAAATCAAGGCTTCTTTATTAAAGTTTTGTATTTAGTTCCATTGTAATATTCTTCAATTCACATAAATGTTCCTGTCGAGTTGTCTTTCTTGAAAATGATTATTGTATTAAGGTGCAGCATGTGTAGGCTGTGGACTGGGAAGTTGTCCGGTCTTGTTTGGTGCACAGAGAGAGCACAGTTTTGGCTAACACAGAAGAGATAAAGTGCTCTTCCAGCACATTACTCAATAACAAAATAAAGAGCAATGAAGACATAATGCACAAACCTTGCTGAAACATGTTGCGACATATAACTCAAGGAAGGAATTTAATGAATAAAAGCTTTAGATTTTAAACTTGTACACCTCGTCCACAAAGAGCTGAAACTTTATTCTCTGTGCACAAAGGCACCACGGCACTGACCAATGCTAAACCATACTTCCAGGAGGTGCTATGGGATACGGCCCTGGAGATCCAGGGGATGATAAGAAGAGCTAGTCTTTCCTTCAGAACTCCATTTGCATCATTAACTGGTGGAGACAAAGCATGTGATGCCAACTGCATCATAACTTTCCTGTCCCACTGTGCTCACTAAGGTGGGTGGAGCCCAATTACACAATTTGCATGATCTCTGCAGGACTCCGCCCACCTAATCTAGGCGTCTCACAGACAGTACAGTAGAGTTGGCAACTATAGGTTAATACAGGACACAATCGTTGCTGGTAACTGGCTCATGTAGTATACATGGCGCTACCATCCCAGATCCAGAAAACTGGCTACAGTACCGAATGACCCAGACTATGGGGTTGATGTATCAAGCGTGAAAATAGTGGAGAAGTGGACCAGTGGAGAAGTAGCCCATAGCAACCCATCAGTTTTGAGGTAGCTTTTATCAAGCACATTCAATAACATTATAGGTAGGCGCTGAATGGTTGCAACTTTTCCAATGGTCTTCACTGTTTTCACTGTTTGATCTATCAACTCCTACTGTATGTCCACTTTTGGTTACATGTGTGGGCCACTAGTGTTCACAGATTTGGCTGTTTGGACATCAGACTGAATAGACAAAATCGAAGGGGCAGCCATACCACCCCCCCCCCCCCCCCCCCAGTGCGTCCCACCATTGCATGGTGTGCAGATTCTAAAGAGGGCACTTGACAGGGAATAGCAATGGTCCCAAGCTTGGAAATGGTAGGAACCATCTCATCTCTAGGGTACCACTGATTAGTGTCAAAGCAAGATAACTAAGATCTTGACCATCCTCCGACTGTATTTTCCACCTGTTTCCATAAGAGAACAAAGGGCCACTTCCAGATCCTTCACACCAATGTCTTCAGTTGCTTTCATGAGCAGTAGTTTCCATAGTTCAGACAGAAGGTGGCGCTCTACAGTATATAGTTTGCAATATCCATCTTGTGACAGGGGATATGATACCCATTTTTATAAAGTTCAACAGCATTAGGACACCCTTCGTCTATCTGGCAGGATTCCAAGACAGGATGCTCCTCATATGGGCAGTCCATGATGTTCTTACATTGGCAGGAAGCCTAGATGACTAGCCTATCTTAATAGACAAGGATACCTTTAAACAGTCCAAATCCCACATAGCTTACATACTATATAACTTTCTATGTATCAAGTAATCCTATGACAAGCAGTGGCAGGACTCAAATGCTTTCTGTTTTGTTTGGAGTTACTTTTCATACTTTTACACACTTTACTCAGTGGGACTAAACCAAGAACTTTGTAAAGGGGCAAGTATTAGCTAGATCTAAATGTTAACCACAGCATCAGCCTTTAGAGGTCAAAATTGTACATTAGAAACCATTTCTGTCCAAAGGGTTTAGGGCTACAAATTTTATCAAAACAGGTGTTGTTATAGCCCAAAATTAAGTATCCGCTTTTTACAGCCACGGTGTCAATGAATGCCCTGAAAACAGATGCAAAGTTTTTTTGAAAGCATAAGATATGTAGTAGAAGAACCTACACCCTTACATAAAGCCCATTCTGAGGCTCTACCCTCAGGAGTATTTAACTTGCTCACTAACACAAATTTGAAAGTCATATCCTAAGTGCACTCAGTGATAAGTTGGATACCTTCAAATTTATATATAGGAATCCTGTACACCCCTCCTTTTTGATATTTTCACCTTTTGATTTTTATCTTGAACCTTATTTGTTAAAAAGGCAATCAAGTTTTCAATTATTGACATTTAATTCACTCTTTCATACATTAATTAATTTTATTCAAGAACTCAATAAAGGTTAAGTTTTATCTACATATCCTTACTCATACTTCTAACATTAATGATATTAAAGAGTGCTCCCAAAATGTTTTTTTGTCTTTTTCTTTCTCTTCCTCACTGTAGTCCAATCTACAAAATTCTAGGGAGCACCACCAATTGATACTGTTTAGAATTAATCTGATAACAGTCTATATATTGGTCATCTTACTATCCTATTTCATTCAATTGTTCACTCTAAAAAAATTATTTCTGACCGGTGCGGACCCACAAAAAATACTCTTGCACATGCCCTTACATAAAGCACCTAACCCTGTTATTTTCCGCATCATCTTTTTAAATTTGCATTTTTTTTTTGTAAGATAATATATCCATGTTTCAGCTACTGCTTGATAAATATGGTAAACATCTCATACTACTGAAACATTCCCAATTCTGAATCTAGGTCTTCATTTTTGCCCTGACCTCCATGAATGCCTTTGAGAAACTGTAAATACAAGCTTGGGGCAGACTCCACAGTGTGTAAAGGCAATTGGTTCACCACTGCAAAGGGTGTGTTGATTACAATTGTACAATGCAGCTACAATATAGTCCTTATGTGCAGTTACTGGCTTGAAGGTGCTTGGAACAGAAAAGAACATTATTTTCAGAGAATGCCAGTCTCTACTGTAGGGCGCGTCCATTTTAAAAGCAAAGCACGGCAAATACTATATTTAGGTGCATGTGAAAGGTTCCACTTTCTTATAACGGGAACGCTCTATGAATATCCTGTTGCTTTCTTCAGAGTTATACAATCGTGCTCCTAGTCTCTCATTTTTTTGCACTGAACTGCCAAAGCCCCTGTGTAACAAAAGAGGAAATTCTTATCCCTTATGTCCAGTCACTGAAGTTAATTGTGAACCTTGGTAGTTTTGTTTATAAAGAATGCAAGCATGAAAGTGTTTTTGGAAGATTCTTGAGGAATGTGGGAGACTGATTGCCAATTACTGGACATGTACTTCCTGACATTTTGTTTTGCAGGAGGGAAGTGCGTCCGATTGGGGAGATATTATTTAAGCAGACAATCCCAGGCTGCATAGTTATTCTCAGACCAAACTGTAGCCTTCAGTCAGTAGTATAACAATGCAGCTCTGCTATCGCAAAATGTCATCGTGCAATATTGATAACGCCACGTTGAAGAAGTTTAAAAGTCAACTGCTATGGGACAATGACCTTATAATACAATATAACAAACAGGGGATTGTGCAGCCAACTTTGGCTCAATAGCCATCCTATATTGTTTTGTTTTATTAGAGCTGTTAGGTTCGGGTTTTTTGTACAATGTCTTTTCAGTCATATCCTGAAAGGTTAATTAAAATGTTTTCCAATGTTCTAAATGTTCCGGCTGTGGCAGAGAAGCTTCAAAAGGTATTCCCTATACTGCAGATGTACAAAGGTAACGACTGCCATATTGAAAACAGCATTACTGACACCCTGTTAGGAAGTGATTCCTAGGGATGATAAAGAGGAAACATGACAGTTTCTAATGAGGTACTGGTAACACGTTAACGGATGTTTCAGGGGCGGTTCCCTCTAGGCTCCATGCTGCATTCCAAACAAGCTACGGTACATATCCCTCTAACTCATTTCAATATTCTTGGTTTGCAAATTAAAATCAACCTGCTACTTACTTAGCAAGGAACTCTGCCCAACTACTGGAGTGCCCTGGGGGAATTATTTAGGTGAACAGGTGCAAAACTAAGGAGTCTACTGATGCATTTTGTAGATGAGGTTCTAAGGTGAAGCACAAGTAGAGAAGTTCCTACAGCAAACAATCAGAATATAGTTATTATTTTATAGAATGTATTAAATAAATGACAGCTAGGATCTGATTGGTTGCCATGGGCAACGCCTACGCTTCACCTTGGTATTTACCCTTGAGGAGATAATGTAACAAATAAAGAAAATAATTTAGTTAAAGCAGCTAATGCAGAATTGATCTCAAGTCGTCCATGGTGTGCATGAAACCAAATGCATCCATTCTCCTGGATGCAGCAGTGTACGCATCTCTGCAGGCGGATCACCCCTTTCCATATGCATGGTTTCATAGTCCTCAACAGTGCACGTGTGCATTAATCCTATACCTGATGCAACTGATCCATTAGCAAAGAGGCATAACTACGTGTATGCATAAATCTGCATAATCTGTAATTTTGGCGACATGCCCTCTCTGAACTTTGCCTACATGCAAACGCTGCATTACCATCCAGTTATGCCCATGTAGCCACAAGTGCAGATGTGTCCCGGTTGCATACTCATGTATTATACGCATTGTCCGAAATGGGCCCGTTACACATGTGGACAAGCTAGCTTGCACATGTTTTATGTCACAGGCCCATTCATTATAAGGGGCCCAATAGGGAAAGGTGGTGCCGATTCCTGGTTATGGCTTGGGTACACCACGTGCGGGGATGCTGGATCTGTTCTGCATATGCCCAGAACGGGTCGTGCTCATGCGTAGCCACGCACCATAGAAGATGTATGTAAACCATTGAATTTACATACATACATGTTTTTGAGATTTTTGCAAATTTCTTAAAAATAAAAAACTAAGAAATCACATGTACATAAGTATTCACAGCCTTTGCCATGAAGCTCAAAATTGAGCTCAGGTGCATCCTGTTTCCACTGATCATCCTTGAGATGTTCCTATAGCTTAATTGGAGTCCACCGGTGGTAAATTCAGTTGATTGGACATGATTTGGAAAGGCACACACCTGTCTATATAAGGTCCCACACTTGTCAGTGCATGTCTGAGCACAAACCAAGCATGAAGTCAAAGGAATTGTCTGTAGACCTCTGAGACAGGATTGTCTCAAGGCATAAATCTGGGGAAGGGTACAAAAAAATATCTGCAGCTTTTGAAGGTCTCAATGAACACAGTGGCCTCCATCATCCGTAAATGAAAGAAGTCCGGAACCAACAGGACTCTTCCTAGAGCTGAGCGGCCATCTAAACTGAGCAATGGGGGGCGAAGGGCCCTAGTCAGGGAGGTGACCAAGAACCAAATGGTCACTCTGTGAGAGCTACAGCATTCCTCTGTGGAGAGAGGAGAGCCTTCCAGAAGGACAACAATCTCTGCAGCAAACCACCAAGCAGGCCTGTATGGTAGAGTGGCCATATGGAAGCACTCCTTAGACAAAAGCACATGGCAGCCCGCCTGGAGTTTGCCAAAATGCACCTGAAGGACTCTCAGACCATGAGAAACAAAATCCTCTGGTCTGATGAGGCAAAGAGTGAACTCTCTTTGGCGTGTATGCCAGGCATCATGTTTGGAGGAATCCAGGTACCCCTCATCACCAGGCCAACACCATCCCTACAGTGAGGCATGGTGGTGGCAGCATCATGCTGTGGGGATGATTTTCAGCGGCAGGAACTCAGAGACTAGTCAGGATAGAGGGAAAGATGAATGCAGCAATTTACAGAGGCATCCTGGATGAAAACCTGCTTCAGAGCGCTCCTGACCTCAGCCTGGGGTGACAGTTCATCTTTTAGCAGGACAACGACCCTAAGCACACAGCCAAGATATCAAAGGAGTGGCTTTAGGACAACTCTGTGAATGTCCTTGAGTGGCCCAGCCAGAGCCCAGACTTGAATCCGATTGAACATCTCTGGAGAGATCTGAAAATGGCTGTGCACAGACGCTTCCCATCCAACCTGATGGAGCTTGAGAGGTGCTGCAAAGAGAAATGGGCGAAACTGCCCAAAGATAGGTGTGCCAAGCTTGTGGCATCATATTCAAAAAGACATGAGGCTGTAATTGCTGCCAAAGGTGCACCAACAAAGTATTGAGCAAAGGCTGTGAATACTTATGTACATGTGATTTCTTAGTTTTTTTGTTTTTAATACATTTTCAGAAATCTCAAAAACACTTTTTTTCATGTTGTCATTATGGGGTATTGTGTGTAGAATTTTGAAGGAAAATTTAAATTTATTCCGTTTTGGCATAAGGCTGTAGCATAACAAAATGTGGGAAAAGCGAAGCGCTGTGAATAATTTCCGGATGCACTGTACAGTATCTGAATTAGGCCTGTGATTTACTGCAAATCACAAAAGCATGGCACTGCCCCATGCTGCTTTGAACTTTGACTATTGCAGAGGGAGAGAGCATTTACCAAGGTCATTTATTCTGAGACATTTGGGGAAATGTAATAGGGTCCGAGTTTGCGGAGGTCCAGGATTTCAGCCAGGGTTACCCATATTTTTAAAGCGGCAATCTGTTACAAGGCAAAACCAACATGGCTTTGCCTTGTAAATGATTACCCCTTTAAAAATACCGGCAATCTCAGCTGAAATCCAGAACCTCCGCAAACTTGGACCCTATTACATTTCCCCAATTGGGTGGGTCCAGATACTGGGGAGGCATGATCATTGGAGGGAGCACAGCTATACCCATTCTTTCCTGGGGTAAATTTATTAAGATGGGAGTTCTATTTAAGATGGGATGTTGCCCGTAGCAACCAATCAGATTCCAGGTATTATCTTCTAGAAGGTTCTAAAAAAATACATGAGAAGTAGAATCTGATTGGTTGCTATGGGCAACAACCCATCTTAAATAGAACCCCCATCTTAGTAAATTTACCTCACGGTGTGCACTGGGAAAGAGGGATGTAGCTGCAGATTACAAATGCATGATTATTCCTCACCTGCACATCCAGTTCCATACAGAAAGCCCAAGTAATTCGTAGCTGATCTCCCCTCTCCTGCCATATACTGCTCTACCAATAAGCTACACAACATTTTTACTCAAGAATTAATAATTGGGTTATTCAGAATTTACTGATAACAATTCTAAAACCATGATGGGAAGACCACTTTCATCTCTGCAGAATAATACTTGTATTAGGGTGTAAGGACAATTCAAATTAACCTTCCGAACAAAGGGTTTAAATAACATTTAATCGACAATTTATTTGACATGTTTTGTAATAAAAAATAATATTTAAATATCTAGTCGCTGGTTTTCATTGGTTCATTCTGCTGGATGCACCAAAACGTGACAGAACAAAACATTTACTTTAAACCGTGTTCTAAATTTCATTTGCAGATGTGATATCACGCATTAGACAGTCACTATGTTATTTTATATTCATCAGCTACAACAGTGGAATGCAGCCATAGCAGTGTGGCCTATTATTAATTCACTTGGACATCACTGAGGCATGAGGCATTACTTTATGCCTCATAACACTAAGACATTGCTTTATGCCTCAGTGATGTTGCTAGTTACAGTACCAGTGGATAATTAATTACAATGTCTTTTGCTTTCGTTACAAAACTGTCTAGGTCCGATATGTACTGTGGGCCCAATTCAGACCTGATTGCAGCAGCAAATTTGTTCTCTAATGGGTAAAACCATCTGCAGTGCAGGTGGGGCAGATGTAACATGTGCAGAGAGAGTTAGATTTAAGTGGGGTGTGTTCAAACTAAAATCTAAATGACAGAGTAAAAATAAAGCAGCCAGTATTTACCCTGCACAGAAACAATATAACCCACCCACATCTAACTCTCTCCGCCCATGTTATATCTTCCCTACCTGCAGTGCACATGGTTTTGCCCATTAGAGAACAATTTTGCTGCTGCGATCACATCTGAATTAGGCCCTATGGGGGTCATTCCGAGTTGATCGCTCGCTAGCAATTTTTAGCAGGCGTGCAAACGCATTGTCGCCTCCCACTGGGGAGTGTATTTTTGCTTTGCAGAAGTGCGAACACTTGTGCAGCAGAGCGCCTGCAAAATCTTTTTTTGCAAAACAAGACCAGCCCTGTAGTTACTCTTCGTGTTCGTTGATTCTAACGACGGAGGGACGGCTTATGACGTCACACACCCACCCAGCGGTCGCCCAGCCACGCCTGCATTTTTCCAGACACGCCTGCGTTTTTCTAAGCACTCCCTGAAAATGTTCAGTTGCCACCCAGAAACACCCACTTCATGTCAATCTTCCTGCGTTCGGCTGTGCGACTGGAATCTTCGTTAGACTCTGTGCAAACCCACAATGCTCATTGTACCCGTACGGCGCGCCTGCGCATTATGGTGCATACGCTTGTGCAGACATGCCGATTTTTAGCCTGATCGCTGCGCTGCGAACAACGCCAGCTAGCGATCAACTCGGAATGACTCCCTATATACAAAAAGTGTACATTATGTACAATATAAAAAGAAGAGATTTCTGATGCAGGTACACAAATGGACTTTACCTGTACATAACTGCAGTTGTGAGAAAACTTCCATTGTATGACACAGTATTTCAGGCTCTTAAAGCCTTTGAACAATTAGGAGCTTGTCTACCAACTGAAAAAAAAAAATACTTTGTATGTTCCTCTCCAAATGTGCAGAGATGTTTTTGTATAAGATCAGCCGATTGCTGTCCGGGCAGCTGCCAGCTTGTTTAAACGAATACAGCTGTAAATGCCCACCTAAGCATCCATTGTCTATTATTTTCCTGTGAGAAACACAAGATGAAATGTGCCTGTATAGGGGAGACTCAAGAACATACAATCACTCTAGGGTGTCACGGAAATGATGTCATGTACTGACTCTTTGCCAGAAGTTCAAACCAAGTTTGTAATGTTCTAAATCTAACCTTGGATTGAGAAGGTCACATAGGATGGAGAAGGAACAGAGTCACATGTTGCTTACAGAAAGGTAAAAACACAACTATTCAAACTACATTAATACACTGTTAGATTAAGTAGGTGCAATCATTTTTAAGGACAAAAGGGTTAAATTCAGAGATGGACGCAGATCGTAGCATATGCAGCAAGATCTCCTCACATGTTGGGGCCGCCCAGCACAGGGCAAAGACGCCCAGCGCATCAATTTAAGGTCAACCCATGCCTGCGCAGCCTGGCTGCGCTGGCAGGCGGTCCGCTGCAATTTTGTTACCAGGGCAGCTGCGTGTGAGGTGATGCAGCTGCCCCAAAAACGATTGCGCCATGCCCCCGTTCCAGCTGCAACGCCCCCACAATACCCCAATGGCCACCGCTGTCAATCATCTTCCAACACAATCTTTAAGAACCTACGGTTTGGCAGCTGCCATTTGGCCTGTTTAAACCCTAGATGCATGACATTTTTTCATGACTTGGGGAATGGGTGAGATTACCACTACTCAGTGGCTCTTTGATAAACCTGTTAAATGATCCCTAACGTTTGCCTAAATGCGGTTAACGACTTAGTATGGCTTTCTTGCATATCCAACATTATGTCACACGATGATTGGGATAACCCACTTGATTGGTCATCTATACAAGGCGATTCGTATCACTATAAGCCTCCTACGCCATGATTTTGATATGAGAAATCTAAGACGAACATACAGAAGCTCATTGGACAATACACTCTCCTCACTTGTAGGTTGATTTCATTTTATGCTCCCTGGTGGATCTGATTAAAGAACAATGACATCAACTGAAATGTTTCTAAAACAATAAATCAATCAGCTTAAAAGTCAACCTAGTGTAGATTTCCAATGGGTCTTACTACAGATCCTTCATGACCTAAATGTAGATCCCCAAAATCTTGACCACTGCTAATGGTTGTGATAATTAGCTGATGTTGAACTCAGGTATGAAGGTTCTCTAACGACTCATCAGTTATTTGCATTATCCATAGAGTGGGAGGTTTTGGGGATTTTACAGACAAACTACAAGTTTCAGAAAAGATGTACAAAGCTGCTGATGCCAATTTACATGGTGGCATGCGATAAAATCCTCCAGGTCTGTGCCCACAGCTTACACCCTTATTCAGTAAAGATCTATACCATGTGTTCCGCAAGGATTTGGTGGAATCATCTACAGTAAGTATCAAAAGAGTCAGAATCAGTCTCAGCTATGTATGCCACGCTGTGCTACTCATCTAATGTTATCAATAAGGTCAATGTGACCAACAAATATGAATTCTCACAATACCTTCATCTAGTTACTCAGGGGTCTATTTACTAAGCTTTGTATGTTTATAATGTCACTGGAGATAAAGTACCAGCCAATTGGCTCCTAACTAGCATGTCACAGGTTGTGTTTGAAATATGACAGGAGCCGATTGGCTGGTACTTTATCTCCATCCAATGCTTAGTAAATAGACCCCATAGTTACATAGTGAGGTTGAAAAGAGACAAAAAGCCCATCGGGTTCAACCTGTATTG
Organism: Pseudophryne corroboree; assembly: GCF_028390025.1. NCBI lineage: Eukaryota > Metazoa > Chordata > Amphibia > Anura > Myobatrachidae > Pseudophryne > Pseudophryne corroboree. The sequence continues at coordinate 24,138,769 of NC_086455.1, forward strand.
TGTTAAGCTGTTCACATTATAATGCGCCTGCTGAAGTGGGTCTGGGACTCCAAGTCGACAACAAAAAGGTCGACACACCTTAGGTCGATGCCAATTGGTCGACACACCTTAGGTCGACATTGACAAAAGGTCGACATGGACAAAAGGTCGACAGGAACAAGGTCGACATGGAAAAAGGTCGACATGAGTTTTTAAAGTTTTTTTGGTGTCATTTTCTTCGTAGAGTGACCGGGAACCCCAATTAGTGCACCGCGTTCGCTCGCCATGCTTCGGGCATGGTGCCTTCGCTTCGCTCGGCACAGATTACCGTACCAATCATAGTCCACGTGGATCGTTAAGTATGAAAAGGTTCCAAAAAAGAAAAAAAATTGTGAAAAACTCATGTCGACCTTTTTCCATGTCGACCTTGTTCCTGTCGACCTTTTGTCCATGTCGACCTAAGGTGTGTCGACCAATTGGCATCGACCTAAGGTGTGTCGACCTTTTTGATGTCGACCTGGAGTCCGGATACCGCTGAAGTAATGGTATAGTACCAATTGACAACTATGATTATACCACTCCCAGATATTTAGGGGGGAATTCAAATGTTTAAGAAGTCGTTGGGTGCTTGTCTATTATATAGGAAAAAATAGACACCCAACTGACTTTTGCAAACAATTGAATATCTCCCTTAATGTCAATATGTTAAATGCTATAACCCTGGATACATTTTCCAGTTAGAAATTAGTCCAATCCATTTTCAAATGCATTTACAAGGGGGAATTAAAATGTTTGAAAAGTCGGTTGGGTGTCTGTTTTTTCCTGTCTGTTAGGTAGAAAAAACATACACCCAACTGACTTTTCAAACATTTGAATTTCCCCCACAGAGTCTTTCATTATCACCTTCTCCGGCAGGGAGTTCCAAATCTTTACTGCCCTTACCGTGAAGAACCCTTGCCTACGTTGTGTACGGAATTTTCTCTCCTCTAGCCTCAGCGAGTGTCCTATACAGAGTTCTAGTAATAAACAAATCCCCTGCTAACTCCTTGTAATGACCCTCTACATATTTGAAGATATTATTATCTAGGGCAATGCAGTTGTGCGACAAATCACTACTACAAGACGCACTGGGAGGGACGAGTTTGCTTAGATGAAGAGCATCAAAGACACTAATTTAAATAAATAAATAAGCCTTTAGAACGTGGTGAGCCCATAGTGCAACAATACATAGCGGAAAGGGAAAATCACAGTTGGTGATGATGAATTAAACCACACTTACATATATCAGTGAAGCACATCTTCCCATCCTGGAGAATCCCACCAATCAGCCACAGCCAGAATCAGAAAGACACTAATAAAATGAGGTTATGCCTGAAAGCACACTCATCCCCATTCTCCAGCCACTCACCAGAACCCTAAGGATTGCCCAGTATGGCATAGAAACCAGGAGACTGATTAACAATACCAGCTCACTGTTGGATACTTCTGGTGTCTGACAACAAGAAAGACCATTCTACTTCTGCAGAGAACCTGCCCAACTTGGCAATCATCGTCAAGGGGCCCATTTATCAATAATCACATTTGCAATGTGATCTGAGCCCGATATTAGCACCCAAAATCGCATTGTACTATTTGATTATTCCAGTGAAATGTATGAATGAAGGGCCTAATTCTGAGTTGATCGCAGCAGCAAATTTGTTAGCAGTTGGGCAAAACCATGTGCACTGCAGGTGGGGCAGATATAACATGTGCAGAGAGAGTTAGATTTGGGTGGGTTATTTTGTTTCTGTGCAGGGTAAATACTGGCTGATTTATTTTTACACTGCAATTTAGATTGCAGATTGAACTCACCACACCCAAATCTAACTCTCTCTGCACATGTTATATCTGCCTCCCCTGCAGTGCACATGGTTTTGCCCAACTGCTAACAAAGTTCATGCTGCGATCAACTTGGAATTACCCCCCATGTGCACTGTAGGTGGGGCAGATATAACATGTGCAGAGAGAGTTAGATTTGGGTGAGGTGTGTTCAAACTGAAATCTAAATTGCAGTGTAAAAATAAAGCAGCCAGTATTTACCCTACACAGAAACAAAATAACCACCCAAATCTAACTCTCTCTGCACATGTTATATCTGCCCCCCCTGCAGTGCACATGGTTTTGCCCAACTGCTAACAAACTTGCTGCTGCGATCAACTCAGAATTACCCCTGAAAACACATAGGCAAGGGAGTCTGTCCCTGCGACGTATTCATTCTGGTTGGCATTGATATGTCGGCGTTCGAGATGCCGGCGGTAAGAATACAGCCCCGTTCATTCCTGAGCCAGGACTCTAGCACATGCGCAGTCCGCTGACCACTCATGCGCGGCGGACATTGCTGCCAGCTAAGTTTGTGAAGTGTATCCCATAGGCTACAGCGGCATAACGCCATCTTCAGATGGCAGAGCTGCATGGGCCAATCTCTGTAATGCTTTGCATTACGGTGCCTGGTAAATCTGGCTGCATCGCATCCCCCATAGAAACCTATAGGGGCTGCAGCTGCTGTCGGGAATGTAGGGATCATACATTTGTGTGATACTAAATATTTGCAACTATTCCTCGGAATTGTAGTTGAGGACCAGGGACGGATCTAGACTTTTCTTAGGGGGGGCGGGGGGGGGGGGGGTTACGGTTTAATCTTGACTCCTCCCTCTACAGTCCCAACTCCTCCCATCTGCAATCCTAACTCCTCCTCTCTCAATTCTGACTGAACTTTTTGAGTGAGACCGAGATAGATCTTCGTGATTGTTCTATGTACATGTGACTGTGCTATGGGGTAATTGTATTTATTAGCCCTAGTACCCACACACCAGCAAGTGAGGGGCAAATGCTCTGTAACCCTTGCTCTCCTGGCTCCTCTGTGCTGCTGTGGTATAAGCTGCAGCACATCGTTATGCCTCAGGCTCTCCCCGGAGAGCTCTCTTCTGCTCAAAAGTGGGCGTGGCTATGACTGTGTTAGGGGGGGGGGGGGGTCACCCCCCTCGCCCCCCCCTAAATCCGGTCCTGTTGAGGACAAGAAAATGCATGCGGCTGATCTAGTAATCTCAAACAAGGGGAGTCTTGTAATCTTTATCTGTGCTAAATGTGATTGTTCTCCTTTAAACCCTACTGACTCATAGCTACTATATTGTCGGATAAAGCAGCGTTAAACTAATGACATTACATCAACCAATCATTTCACTGAAAGACGGACGGGTTTATTATTAACAATTAATGCGTTCTGTAACTGAGAGGAGAGCACCCCCATTCCTCATCTGCTCTCCCTAAGGTATTTCTTTCCCTCTCCTTAACACCATTCTGTTTCCAGAAGCCCACCTGTCTCTAGCAGGAGGGGGCCCGAGGTTTATGAGGCAGCTGCTGAAAGCAGAAGTAAAGGAATATTTATAAAGCTGAAAACACTGGCCCACGTTCTGTTACACAGTACTACATATTGGGAGAAAATGATAAAAATACAATAATTAATCCTATACACATATGTCGCACCAGACCCAAAAAGGATCAGTCTAAGTTCCTGCCATCTGTTTGCATGCACATTCGCAGGGCATTGTACTTCAAGGTGCGTTACAGTGTGTTCCTGATTCTGCATTTACGTTGTGTGACCCTATTTCACTTTTTCTTTACCACCGACACTCTAAGTCTCTGGGGTATTTACTAAAGTGCGGGTTTACAGAAGAGGAGATGTTGTCCATAGCAACCAATCAGATTTTATTTAGCATATATCTAGCACCTTTTAGAAGAGAATAGCTAGACTCTTATTGGTTGCTATAGGCAACATCACCACTTCTATAAAACTGCACTTTACTAAATATACCCCTCTGATTCCAAACCTCATTTATCCCACCTGTTTCATGCGACGGGGGAGGGGAGGTATGTAAAGAAGAGGGAGGTAAGAGTTAATGTATCCATTTGCATAATGATGTCAGTGTAAGGCATATAATGTTGCTAGCTTTGTCCTTGTGCCTTTAGTCACTCGGGCTTATTCAGTGATGCGTACAAATCCATATCTTGTATGGATCATGGAATGTTTTCACACTGAGCATGTGCCCAAGCCAAGCAGTAGCGGATCTTGCCACGGACAAGCAGGACTTTTGCCCAGGGCGCCGTTGCCCCGAGGGCGCCGCCGCTGTGGCAAGATCTTCTACTGGTGCCGGTGCCGTGCGGTACGCAATGACGTCATCGGGAGCAGCCGTAGACGCTAGAGGTCATAATTGACCACTAGTGTCTATGAGGTGCTATGGCGTCTATTTCATAGATCCGAGGAGCGGCGGCCGGAGACAGAGGGCAGCAGCGGTCGGGAAGCAGGAGCGGGGATAATGAGTATTTATTTATTTATTTATTTATTTATTTTTGTAAGCAGCACAGCTACACAGGGGGCACAGTACTGGGGGCACAACTACTGAGGGTACAGCTACACATGGGGGCACAGTACTGGGGCACAACTACTGAGGGTACAGCTACACATGGGGGCACAGTACTGGGGCACAACTACTGAGGGCACAGCTACACATGGGGGCACAGTACTAGGGGCACAACTACTGAGGGCACAGCTACACAGGGGGCACAGTACTGGGGGCACAACTACTGAGGGCACAGCTACACATGGGGGCACAGTACTGGGGCACAACTACTGAGGGTACAGCTACACATGGGGGCACAGTACTGGGGGCACAACTACTGAGGGCACAGCTACACATGGGGGCACAGTACTGGGGGCACAACTACTGAGGGTACAGCTACACATGGGGGCACAGTACTGGGGGCACAACTACTGAGGACACAGCTAAACAGGGGGCACAGTACTGGGGGCACAACTACTGAGGGCACAGCTACACAGGGGGCACAGTACTGGGGCACAACTACTGAGGGTACAGCTACACATGGGGGCACAGTACTGGGGGCACAACTACTGAGGGCACAGCTACACATGGGGGCACAGTACTGGGGGCACAACTACTGAGGGCACAGCTGCACAGGGGGCACAGTACTGGGGGCACAACTACTGAGGGCACAGCTACACATGGGGGCACAGTACTGGGGGCACAACTGAGGACACAGCTAAACAGGGGGCACAGTACTGGGGCACAACTACTGAGGGCACAGCTACACAGGGGGCACAGTACTGGGGCACAACTACTGAGGGTACAGCTACACAGGGGGCACAGTACTGGGGGCACAACTACTGAGGGTACAGCTACACATGGGGGCACAGTACTGGGGCACAACTACTGAGGGTACAGCTACACATGGGGGCACAGTACTGGGGGCACAACTGAGGACACAGCTAAACAGGGGGCACAGTACTGGGGGCACAACTACTGAGGGTACAGCTACACATGGGGGCACAGTACTGGGGCACAACTACTGAGGGCACAGCTACACATGGGGGCACAGTACTGGGGGCACAACTACTGAGGGTACAGCTACACATGGGGGCACAGTACTGGGGGCACAACTACTGAGGACACAGCTAAACAGGGGGCACAGTACTGGGGGCACAACTACTGAGGGCACAGCTACACAGGGGGCACAGTACTGGGGGCACAACTACTGAGGGTACAGCTACACATGGGGGCACAGTACTGGGGCACAACTACTGAGGGTACAGCTACACATGGGGGCACAGTACTGGGGCACAACTACTGAGGGTACAGCTACACATGGGGGCACAGTACTGGGGCACAACTACTGAGGGTACAGCTACACATGGGGGCACAGTACTGGGGGCACAACTACTGAGGGCACAGCTACACATGGGGGTACAGTACAGGGGGAACAACTACTGAGGGCACAGCTACACATGGGGGCACAGTACTGGGGGCACAACTACTGAGGGCACAGCTACACATGGGGGCACAGTACTGGGGGCACAACTACTGAGGGCACAGCTACACATGGGGGTACAGTACAGGGGGAACAACTACTGAGGGCACAGCTACACATGGGGGCACAGTACTGGGGGCACAACTACTGAGGGCACAGCTAAACAGGGGGCACAGTACTGGGGGCACAACTACTGAGGGCACAGCTACATAGGGGGCACAGTACTGGGGCACAACTACTGAGGACACAGCTACACAGGGGGCACAGTACTGGGGGCACAACTACTGAGGGCACAGCTACACAGGGGGCACAGTACTGGGGGCACAACTACTGAGGGTACAGCTACACAGGGGGCACAGTACTGGGGGCACAACTACTGAGGGCACAGCTACACAGGGGGCACAGTACTGGGGGCACAACTACTGAGGGCACAGCTACACAGGGGGCACAGTACTGGGGGCACAACTACTGAGGACACAGCTAAACAGGGGGCACAGTACTGGGGGCACAACTACTGAGGGCACAGCTGCACAGGGGGCACAACTACTGAGGGCACAGCTACACCTGGGGGCACAACTGAGGACACAGCTAAACAGGGGGCACAGTACTGGGGGCACAACTACTGAGGACACAGCTACACAGGGGGCACAGTACTGGGGGCACAACTACTGAGGGCACAGCTACATGGGACACAGTACTGGGGGCACAACTACTGAGGGCACAGCTACACAGGGGGCACAGTACTGGCGTCACAACTACTGAGGGCACAGCTACACATGGGGGGCACAGTACAGGGGGCACAACTACTGAGGGCACAGCTACACATGGGGGTACAGTACAGGGGGAACAACTACTGAGGGCACAGCTACACATGGGGGCACAGTACTGGGGGCACAACTACTGAGGGCACAGCTAAACAGGGGGCACAGTACTGGGGGCACAACTACTGAGGGCACAGCTACATAGGGGGCACAGTACTGGGGGCACAACTACTGAGGGCACAGCTACATAGGGGGCACAGTACTGGGGGCACAACTACTGAGGGCACAGCTACACATGGGGGCACAGTACTGGGGGCACAACTACTGAGGGCACAGCTACACAGGGGGCACAGTACTGGGGGCACAACTACTGAGGGCACAGCTAAGCAGGGGGCACAGTACTGGGGGCACAACTATTGAGGGCACAGCTACAGGGGGCACAGTACTGGGGGCACAACTACTGAGGGCACAGCTACACAGGGGGCACAGTACTTGGGGCACAACTACTGAGGGCACAGCTACACATGGGGCACAGTGCTGGGGGCACAACTACTGAGGGCACAGCTACACAGGGGGTACAGTGCTGGGGGCACAACTACTGAGGGCACAGCTACACAGGGGGCACAACTACTGAGGGCACAGCTACACAGGGGGCACAGTGCTGGGGGCACAGTGCTGGGGGCACAACTACTGAGGGCACAGATACACATGGGGCACAGTGCTGGGGGCACAACTACTGAGGGCACAGCTACAGGGGGCACAGTACTGGGGGCACAACTACTGAGGGCACAGCTACACAGGGGGCACAGTACTAGGGGCACAACTACTGAGGGCACAGCTACACATGGGGCACAGTGCTGGGGGCACAACTACTGAGGGCACAGCTACACAGGGGGTACAGTGCTGGGGGCACAACTACTGAGGGCACAGCTACACAGGGGGCACAGTACAGGAGTACAGGGGGCACGACTACTGAGGGCACAGCTACACAGGGGGCACAGTGCTGGGGGCACAACTACTGAGGGCACAGATACACATGGGGCACAGTGCTGGGGGCACAACTACTGAGGGCACAGCTACAGGGGGCACAGTACTGGGGGCACAACTACTGAGGGCACAGCTACACAGGGGGCACAGTACTAGGGGCACAACTACTGAGGGCACAGCTACACATGGGGGCACAGTACTGGGGGCACAACTACTGAGGGCACAGCTACACAGGGGGCACAGTACTGGGGGCACAACTACTGAGGGCACAGCTACACAGGGGGCACAGTACTGGGGGCACAACTACTGAGGGCACAGCTACACAGGGGGCACAGTACTGGGGGCACAACTACTGAGGGCACAGCTACACAGGGGGCACAGTACTGGGGGCACAACTACTGAGGACACAGCTACACAGGGGGCACAGTACTGGGGGCACAACTACTGAGGGCACAGCTACACAGGGGGCACAGTACTGGGGGCACAACTACTGAGGACACAGCTAAACAGGGGGCACAGTACTGGGGGCACAACTACTGAGGGCACAGCTACAGGGGGCACAGTACTGGGGGCACAACTACTGAGGGCACAGCTATAGGGGGCACAGTACTGAGAGGCACAACTACTGAGGGCGCAGTTACAGGGGGCATAACTGACCACGCCCCTTCCCCATTAAGCCACACCTTTATTTTTGGGCGCACACCTACGGTGCACACTAACCCTGTTTTGCCTGTTTGGGGGGCGCCGGGCGCCAAAGGAAACTTTCGCCCTGGGCACCCCAAGGTCTAGAACCGGCCCTGAAGCCAAGTATGCGCACCTTTCAGCAAATAAGGGTGATTCATATGCATCTTAGCCACAGCGCCACTTGTGGCTGAATGGATGTAACTGGGCAGCAAAAAGAAATTCACATAGTTATTGTATTAACCCCGTCAGTGGTATGCCTGGAAAATGTCCGGGGCCAGCTGCGCTGTGCAGACTGGCAACCCCAAAAGTTTTCATGTCACTGCTCCCCCTACCTCCTCCTTGCACTTCGCTCGGCCAGTGGACCTTGAAGAATGACGCAATCGCGTCATGACACGATCGCATCATGATGTCATCATGACATCATGATGAAATAGCGTCATTCCACAAAACTCCACCAACCGAGTGGAGTACAAAGGAGGAGGGGGGGAAGAAGATTTCAGTGCTGGCGGGTTAGAGCTCGCCAGCAAATGCTACCCGGGGGATGGCCATCGCTGGGTTATCTATCGATGGTCACCATTGATGGATAACCTCAATGGTGTAAAACCATCTGGAATAGATCCATCGATGATGGTCATCCCTACTTTATAGTTCAAATGCAAACCAGGGGGCATGGCTTAGTGAGTATCAGGGGCGGAGCTAAGCTCAGTGCCCTGACACTTTGAAATAAATAAATAAACAAATTCGGTAGCACTGAACCATCGACGGCGGGAAACTATCTGGTTCTCCCCCATCAATGGTAAAAGTATTAAACATCGGCCATAGACCATCAATGATTTTGAATCATCAATGGTCGATGGCCATCCCTAGCTACCCCTAGGCAACGAGCATTCCCCATGGCAACAAGCATGGATCCGAGCATAAAACCCCTGGCAAAAAGCATGACACAGCGCTTGAAACCCCCGGCAATGTGCATGAAACCCCTGGCAATGTGCATGAAACCCCTGGCAATGTGCATGAAAAAAATTAAAACTCAGTCCTGGGACATGTGACCAAATTCCAAAAAGTCACCACTGAAGGGGTTAAGGAAAAAAAAGGGGAATCCCTGTTTTTTTTTTCTCCAGACAAGTAGTGCTGCCTCAATACAGCCCCATGGCAGCATGTAGGGTACACTTTAATTGACCCTGTTTGGTGCCATGGGCAACTTCTACACTGGCTCACTTCTCCACACTTTTCACTGCTTCATGAATAGACCCCTTTACCCGGGACAATTTCCCCCCCCCCTCCCCCCCCCCTTTTCCCCAGAGGATTGGATGCTTAGGATGCAGGGCAGAGGAGTGCAGGGGCTGGCTGTTACCAGGGGACCTCAGGCCAGTGAGAGAGTGCAGGCCCTGAGGCAGAGGCAGACCAGGCAGCAGCAGGTTGGATAAACAGAAGCCGGTGAGGAGAGACATGGAGCTCACACAGATGGTAAGTGTACCTGTGCAGGAGCAGTCATGTAGATCAGAGAGACACACAAATAGGGGCCTGCATGTGAGGAGTGCAGTGATGTTGCCACCAGTAAGGCAAAGTGGGGTCTGAAAAGGAGAGTGGGTGACCAGCGGCCAGGCGGACAGAGATGGCAGGAGAGTTCTTGGGGTCAGCAGCTGTGGCACTGACACGGAACTGCTGCAGTGTGAGGATCCCAGCTGCTTGGAGCCTGCACAAGGACCCAAGAGGACCTGTGCTGAGAGGGCCCCTGCTGGAAGTCCAGGCATTGCTGGGGACACCCCCCTTGCTGGCTGCAGGACCCCTTCAGCACTGCAACAAACAGGCAGGCAGTTCGGAGGACCACCTGTCCGCTTCTGAGAGGTCCCTGGGCTCTGAAGGACCCATTGCAGTGACCTGGAGTGAAGCCGCAGGGTGGTGAGATACACTGTTTAATGCCCTTCCGCTGCCAACTCTGCCCAATTGTGATAAGACTAAGGGGGTAGACTCCCCATTTGGATAAACAAATGAAAGGGATTAGGCTGCCCTCATTATTAGTGCCCTGGCTACATAATAATAAAAGGGGGTAGGCTCCCCATCTTTCTCTGGATCCCCTTCCGTTGCAAGACTCAGCTTATGGGGGACAAGGACATAAGGGGGTAGGCTCCCCTCTGCATTAATGGCTGGCAGGACATATATGAAAGGGGGTTGGCTCCCCTCATTGTTGGTATGCCCCTGCATGAAATAAAAAGGGTTAGGTAGTGGTACCCCATCTCCATTGCTACCCAGACGTGATCAGCAACAGGGATAGGTTTCCTTGTGTCCCCTCTTTTCCCCGTTAAGTAGCTTGCATTCCCTTATGGTGTTTTGAAATGTTAAAATGTAGTAATACAAATGTATTCTGTGTTATGCTAATGTGTTCAGGCCAAAGTGAATGATTTAAAATTCAGACAGGTCAAAGTAAAGGTGTGCTCACAAATGTAGCGCTCGGCTGTGCGAATGGATTCGTCGCTAGAAGCATTGCACAGCAACTATGCTGTTTGTAGCCATACGACGCGCGTGCGCACTGCGGTGCATATGCATGCGCAGTTGTGCCATTGTTTTACCTGATCGCTGCGCTGTGAAAAATCAGCAGCGAGCGATTAACTCGGAATGACCCCCTATAAAGGCTCGGTTTCCGTTTCCCAAAGCATTGGACTTTGCACGTGAACTGTTTATATTGCAGGGCATGTTATGCTTAATTGTATTTTCCATATTCATGTACATGCTAGTTAATTAAACTCTGAGTTAGGTCATTTAAACTGTTTCAGCGTTGCCATTGCTAAATTTAAGTCTCTTGTGGTAAGAAGTGAAGTTGCTAGTTTGTTTGTTTTATGTATCAATAAAATGGAGTTGGATCCTGTGTTTGTGTGTGATCATTGGTGGTCATTCCGAGTTGTTCGCTCGCAAGCTGCTTTTAGCAGCTTTGCACACGCTAAGCCGCCGCCTACTGGGAGTGAATCTTAGCTTATCAAAATTGCGAACGAAAGATTCGCAATATTGCGAAAAGACTTCTCTGTGCAGTTTCTGAGTAGCTCGAGACTTACTCTTCCATTGCGATCAGTTCAGTGCTTGTCGTTCCTGGTTTGACGTCACAAACACACCCAGCGTTCGCCCAGACACTCCTCCGTTGCTCCAGCCACTCCCGCGTTTTTCCCAGAAACAGTAGCGTTTTTTTCACACACTCCCATAAAACGGCCAGTTTCCGCCCAGAAACACCCACTTCCTGTGAATCACACTACGATCACCAGAACGAAGAAAAAACCTCGTAATGCCGTGAGTAAAATACCTAACTGCATAGCAAATTTACTTGGCGCAGTCGCACTGCGGACATTGCGCATGCGCATTAGCGAGTAATCGCTCCGTTGCGAGAAAAAAATAACGAGCGAACAACTCGGAATGACCCCCATTGTGTCTGAGGGGTAAAGCAGGTCTGCCTCTCTGATCCTACCGAACCTGGTTTATTTTATACCCCACGCTCAGTTTTGAAGTTCCACCACCGGATTTGTGGGTGTTGCATATGTAGACTATGGCTGGTATCCAATTACCTGCGGTAATTTATCACAGCTAATGGATTCGGCCAGGGTTATCAGATTAGCCCCAATACGTGGCATTTATCAGGGATTATACTTCTGGTGCCTCAGGCACCCAAAGCATAATTCGCTATAATCAGCCATCAGAGCAGCAATAACATATGGGATCGGGAACTTATCCCGGATCACATGTGTTATCGCACGATAACGGGTCTTTTTTTCAGCTGATAAAAATGGCCTATAATTGGGTAGCGTAAAAATGACCATCAGTCAAAAATTGTACTATCAGGCTGTTTTTATCGACCGAACAAGAATCGCATCTGATAGGATGTCCCTGTAAGCGTTCTGAGGGTGTGTCATGAGCGATAAATTGGAATTGTGAAGCCATGCAGAGTTCAGCATACATAGGGATCCATATACAACAATAGGTGAGCTGGCGCCTGAGGGTTGAGTCAACACCCTGTGTTACAAAAGGCACTTATGATTCACACCTTTAAGAGTCAAAACATGGTGGCAACATGTTCCATCATAAAATTTATTATATATACATAAAAACAAGTTCAAAGTCCATGGTTCATTTGTAAAAGGAGTAATAAGTCGCTCCACACTTAGTGTATTTCCATTTAAGATGTCGAGGACAATAGTAGGTGAATCTCTACAGTCTCCTCTTTTTCTTCAATATATATTCAGAGGTGACATCATAAAGGAAGAACAAGAATAACCAACGCATTTCATCTTATTATAAGACTTCATCAGGGGTACATCTTAACTGTATGGTAAATATTATCAATAATAAGCGGATATGGATACCCGACACAGCGATATAAAAAACCCTTAGTATCAGAGGGGCTTTCTATTTGTGTCGTCCGCAAATCTTCATGGGTCGACTACTTGAAAGTGAAATCTAGATACTCAGGTGTAGCAGGAATTCACTTAGGTGAGAACCTTTAGTAGATCAGCAGTGATAGCCTGGTCTCATAGGGATCCAACTGATTTCAGGCAAATGTCTTGCACCAGGTATCCGACTGGTGTTAATGCCCAAGGCAGTGATGCCAGCTACTTTTGCAGGTAAATGACTAGGTGCAGTACTGCAGCATCAATGCAGCAAACTCTGAATACTTGTGAAGATCCACATTTATTTCTGAGCTTCCGTGGCTAACATGTGTGTGATTTGGAGTCAGGTCCTCAGTGTTTACTGAGGCAGCTGGCGCTTGATGGCAGGGCTGTAATTAGTGTTGTACAACTTTTGCCACCATCAGCGACGGACTGGGGGTCGAATTCGGAAAGGGGCCATATGCGCACTAGCGACAGGGGCGTGAATCGAGTCAAGGGGGCGTGGACTCGCAGCACGCCTCCATTCCCATGGAGACGGACAGGGGGGCAGGGGAGCTTCCACAGCAGAGAGCCGGAGGCTTTCTTAATGGCAGCCCCGGTTTATGGGAGTTAGCACTGATTTATGGAGCCTTCTTGGTGTCTGGACCTGAGTCTGGAACAGCCACCATACTCTACTTATTGGTGCCTTACAAAGACCCACGCCCAGCTCCCTGTCACATGGGGCAGAGCAGTATAGCTTTGGTCTGGTCCATCTTTCCCTCCACATACCACTATGTCCCCATTGGTTGTCTCCTACTTCCTCCATATCTAGGTCCAGCTGATTGCCTCCCAGCTCTCATATCTGCCTAGTACAGGGTGGTTCACTCGCTATAGGACCCTAAGTTTTTCTTATGACTTTTAAAGTAAGTGACGTACGTCCTCACATACCCTAATGGCGTTGTAGCTATATCATTCAATGCAATCTCAGTACACTTCAGTGTTACTATGTGAAAGAGCAGCGCAGGAGAAAAGCAAAATAGCAACAGAAGTAATTCCGACAGTAAACCGGTAAAAAAAGAAAAAAAGAGGCTTTTATATGAAATAAGCAAAAATTATATATTTTCTATTCAAACCTATGTTTACAAATAAATATAATTCCTACATGATTGAATTGTTCTTTTGGCCAGCCAAGTACTGAACTTGCATTTTAGTTCTTCTTAGTTGCGCAATGAATATCAGAGCATGGAACGCGTACTATGGAAATTCCAGTGACGTCAAAGCCCAATCATTTGCTAATGAAGCGGAAAACTTAGATCGGTTGCAGACATTTATGTGCATTTTTGATGCAAGTCTGTCCTTGCTAGTCCTTAGCGCAGAAACCTCTCTGCCTGGCACGTTACACGTTTTTATGTACGATCTTGGATGGTGAACAACTATCGCAAGATTCATGAAAATTTAAATTACAAACTTAAGTTGAAAGTCAACAAACCTTTCTACATTAATGTTTGCATTGTGGTTAATAGTGGTTACATAAAAATGTTTACCGGGTTACCTTTACTTAACCACTCTCAACAAACACTTCAGGTTTTTTTTGTGGTTTTTTTAATGACTTGTAATGATAGGACGATTTTATTTTATAGCCTGCATTGGTTTTGGGAAAAATATTGTTCAGTGGTGGTCATTCCGAGTTGATCGCTCGCTAGCTGTTTTTAGCAGCCGTGCAAACGCTATGCCGCCTCCCACTGGGAGTATATTTTAGCTTAGCAGAAGTGCGAACGAAAGGATCGCAGAGCATCTACAAAGTTTTTTTGTGCAGTTTTAGAGTAGCTCAAAATCTACTCAGCGCTTGCGATGACTTCAGACTGTTCAGTTCCTGTTTTGACGTCACAAACACGCCCTGCATTCGCCCAGCCACGCCAGCGTTTTTTCGAACACTCCCTGAAAATGATCAGCTGACACTCAGAAATGCCCACTTCATGTCAATCACTCTGCGGCCAGCAGTGCGACTGAAAAGCTTCGCTAGACCTTGTGTGAAACGATATCGTTTGTTGTAATAGTATGTCGCACGTGCGCATTACGCCACATATGCATGCGCAGAAGTGCCTTTTTTTGCCTCATCGCTGCACAGCGAACGAATGCAGCTAGCGATCAACTCGGAATGACCACCAGTGGCTGAAATTAAACATCTCTAAAATCAGTTGGAAAATCATTCTGGCATGAAGAATGGGTGTTATTTAAGTCACTCTTATTTCTACCATGTCATACTCTGAGCAAACTATATCTTTTCCGACTGAGTTGGTTTCGCCATGAATAAAGTGTTTATTTGGGTTTTTTTAATGGCAGAAAAGATAATAATTTTTTTCTATTTGGTAGAATATTGACTGAAATTTATTTTAACTTCATTAGCATTAGGTTAAATTGGCAAAGGCCACTCTGTAGCAATAAAAAAATGTAGTTTAATGGGAGTCCTTTAAAGTAGTGACGTTACAATTCTGCAGTTACTCCAGTCTGTGAACTCCGCTCAAATGCAAATTTAAACAATAGGATAACTAAAAGGTATACATTACTATCAAGTGATTTAAGGCAGAAAAACTCTATTGTCCATATGGAAAGATATAAATTCTGCTGGTATTACTGAAGAGGGACCTCCAATAACTGACATTACAGTTGGATTTTATTTGGTAAAGATAGTATGAAAATCATTTCTAATTCCTAGTGGTTAAAGAGCATTTTGACATCTCCGATGTCCACATTGGTATTAATAGATCAGCCAAGCCGTAGAATTACTTATTACGCGTTTCAGCGGGACAAGTCTTCCCCCTTCCTCAGATACAGAATCATAAAATACACTTTTCCTGTATTCTTCCTATAATTAACTTTACACATTGCTTACAATCCCCTATTTCATGCATAAATGCAGGACATTTGTGTATTAAACAATTTTAACAATGTGAATTACAAATATGTGAATTTACCATAACAAAATAACTTGGTTACGAGAGTAGATCTTAGGACCCTGTACATTACCTGACAACGTAAATTGCTTTAGGTTTGTTTCTTGGAGACTAAGGGGTATATTCAATTGATGTCGAATTCCTTAAATTGTCGAAAAACTGAGCTTTTTCGACCAAAAAACCATGTCAAATCGGATTTGACAATTCAATACGGCACTTATCGACAAAAAACCTATAGTTTCAGTTTCGACTTTTGACTATTCGACAATTTCATGTCTGTAATGTTAAAAATACGGCATTTCGGCAAAAGTATATTCAATTGAAGAATGTGGATTCAACATCACTGATTTTCGACAGTCATTTCATCAATTTCATTGCGCCTACTTTTTCTGGCGTGATCTGATAAGAAATCTTAAATACTTTTATTTTTTGGTGCTTTTTTTTATATTTCTAATAGCATATCTATTTATATTTGAAGGGATTATCTACTTGGTTTTTCTATTTATGACCCACAGTATCTTATAATCGATTTTTTAAAAAGTATATTTTTTTCCTGTACTTGGCTGAGGAAAATGTACCCATGATTCCACAGTTTTACCCAGGATACACTTCTCCAAAGCCACTCCTCTCTCCTCACTCCCGTTTTTGAGACTCCAGGGAGACGAGCAGCCATTACAGTGACAATGCTAAATTCCCTTGTCGTATAAACAACCCTTTATGAAGCTAAGAACACTGTACGCTGTTTACTTAAGAAGTACCGTAATGGTACGCTAGTTGCGTAACGATCGCTCAGCCGTAGGCGAGACGCTCAAGCGTCACGTTCGCTCACGGCCCAGCAATCACAGGACACGTTATTGGCTATGACTAGAGTAATGATTCGCTATGGCGTAGCGGACGCTCGAGACCACGAGGAGATCACCAGCGGCGCAGACGCTCACAACGCTATACCTTTATGTCTAAACCTTATACCAAAGAAATACACAGAATACCTTAATGTGAATACAGGGTGTAAGTGCAACCTTGTGTAACCTGACTAACTACAAAGCTGCTTGAGCGTCACCGACGCTCAAGTGAACACTTAACACTATAGAAAATACACAGATACTGGTTTAGGTTCCAAAGCCTATTAACTGTATTATATCTAGTATACTTGTAAAAAGGGGATAACAGTACAAATGATACACTACAATATAACAGAGACTTCCTAACCACAGAACTAAACAATACTATCTAATACAATACAATACTAGTCTAGGGGAGATACGAGAGAGAGTGCAGAGGGAAAGAGACAAGGGAAAGAGAGAGAGGGAGACGGAGAGAGATGAGAGAAATTGGCTCACAGAAAGACAATGATAACGGAGAGAAACTTACGCACAAGGGTAAACGATCGCATGCGCCTGGACATCCAGCACCCGATTTTCAGCAATGAGAACCGTTGAAGAGTGAGAGCTGGATGTGGTCGGCCTGCCTATTTATGCCCCACACACAATGCAATCCTACAGTCCCTACAATCCCATTGTCCATTGGATGAAGGAATTCGACCCTGTATCATAACAAAAGGTCATAGGTTGATTCATACAGGTGGGCTGTGACGATTTCAAACAGCTCAGGTGGGTGGGGAACTAGGTTTCCCGCCGCATACCTGAGTATGAGTAAATAGTAGAAATGGACATAAACTTCTTATGTCCATAACTATTCGCACGAGCGATTAATACGCTCCAAACCAACACCGGAATATTGCTAATTAAATACTCTTCCGATGGGTACCAAACACTGCTGTATGATTCCTGTTAGACCCTTCGTACGATACAAAGAGGGATTCCTTAGCTCAGGGACCTTCTATATTAACCAAACTATCAGAAACTATCAAAGGGACCATGATCTATAAACTACATTAATTGTGAAAATATGTAACGAATGAGTCGCACGCTACGACTACATAAACTCTACCGTAAATACGCATACCGCGCCTGCGAGTGCACGCTATTGCGGGTATGCGCCTTCACGGGAGAGCGTACGCATGCGCAGCACGGACCAGTGTGCGGTGCAAATATGGCAACGTGCATAGAGACATTTTTCTGACTTTGACAGTCCACCCTTTGGCAGTCAATAATAACTGCCACAAAACATTTAAGGAGAAAAATGCAAGTCAGGGGTTAATTGATTTCCATGGTTGGGTAAGGGAGGAGAGAGGAGAAGGTGTGAAGAGGGTATGACCTAGTGAGATAGCAGAAGCATGTGTGTATGAATCCATGTTTGGAGGGTCATGTATCATCGTGCCGTACGTGTGGTAAATCAAGCTTCGAGGTATTGCGAAGTATACATTTGAATTCCTTCTTATCCTGTGGTACAGGTCTGTGGATGGGCTGTCAAACTTTACCGAGCTCTTTTCGGATTTTGAACAAAATGGGGAGCACATTTTAGTTGATGATACATGAATGGGGGAGGTATGTGGTTGCTGATATCTGTGTCTGTATTCCCTATCGTCTATGTGTGTCATTACCTGAGGGTTGTAGAGATGAAGATAAAGAACACTTATGGAAAATGCAATGATATTCTATGTCAGGGAAATGTACATCTGTCGTCGAAGTTGTGTTCGGTATCTGTTGAGAGTCGTCTTCTTTGCGCTGTATTGCTCCTTGGGCATGAGCAAATAGCTTTGTCTGAGCCATCAGATTTACAAAAAATGTTGGGCTAGCGTGAGTTTAAAAGTACTAGGGAAACTGGGGATCCATGGCAAAGTTCATCAAGTGTCCATATTTAAAGTTGTCAAATCTTCTTCTTTGGTCAATCCGTTGTCTGTATACATCTCGTCTCGTCAGCTTCCTCGTCCAAACTCTGGAGAAAAGCAGAAAAACAGGTGAAAGAAACGGACCGTATAATCGCATTTTCATCACATCCTGGTTTCTATCATTGGGTCATAAATCAAATCCAGGTTAATTACGGTTTCCTCACTCCTCAAGCTCATCACTTTTGTACTTTGTTTGCACCTCATTAAAGCCTGTCCGCATCTAAATATCAATCCAATCGATATAACGACACCCAAGATACATAGTAGAAACTTTCCAACATCCATTATGACTCCTTGAGCCCAGTCCCCCAAACCGGAGAACCAATTTCGCGGGTTCAACCATGACACCCAACCAGTCAGCTCATTACCTACAGCAGCAAGGGTGAGATTGTGTTTTCGACGAAATTCCCACTTCAATTGGAGAATATCATCCATCTTTTGGTCTATGACCTCTACCGGATCCTCGGTGCTATTGGTGATATACGTG
Source organism: Pseudophryne corroboree (assembly GCF_028390025.1). Taxonomy (NCBI): domain Eukaryota; kingdom Metazoa; phylum Chordata; class Amphibia; order Anura; family Myobatrachidae; genus Pseudophryne; species Pseudophryne corroboree. The sequence goes on from NC_086455.1 coordinate 24,157,620, forward strand.
CAACACTTTATGCCGTACTGTGTTGCTAATGTAACACAATATCCGCCTGTTACTGCTGTAAGATAATTAAGAACCATCCTATGCTGAACTAGTTCTGTTTTATAAGCTTGAAGCTCTCTTCCAGTGTATCTAAACGTGTCATCATACATTTCAGTGATATTATCTAACAAATTGGCGAGTGCGGAAATGTATCTATAATTCATCACTCCCCGAGCGGTACGAGTGAAATCTAACGCTACCAGAACCTGAATCCCGGTGGATTCATGGATAAGATCAGAGGCCGGATGCTCTAACCTTTCTGACAGTTGTCTTTTAACTCGGTGCTCGTAATGAGTGTGAGTATAAGGAGCTTGGGCACCACGGTGTATGTCCTTCATTTTGTCATGTGTAACAGTCATCACTTCAGGCAATACTTTTCCAATATAACACAATCCTTCAGAGTTTGGGGCAAGCCACTTGTACGCCTTTCTCCCGCATATGAAATATGCGTCATCGGGGAGAACATATGGGACGGAGAAGGACATGATCATGTTACAAACCTTCCAGGTGAAATCTCCTGACCCTAATTCTTCCATCTGCTTAATGCACGTATCAGTTTGTACGATATGTGCACAGTATCCTGGTGATACCTCTCCAACTCTAGTAATCCTATTTCCTAAGGTATATCGATACCGGAAAGATTTTCCTCTACTGGCTATGTGGCGTACCAGCTCTGTATCTGTAGGCATTCTATCTGCTCTGTGTGAAAAGGTCATGGTAAGGTTGCTCCATGACACTTCCCAATTTCCCGGTTTTCTGGGATTGGAGATATTGAAACATAAGAGGGACCTATCCACATGGTATTGGTGGAGCTTCAAACTAGGAGGGCTGGAGATATTAAACCTCCGGTCCACCGGTCTCCCACCATTTAGCTCAAGTACCTCCCCTAACGTTAAAGGAAATGGTACTAGCCCTGATTTGCTATGACCCTGAGGTACTTGAGAGCATACCCAACAATCTGTTTGGTTTAACACATTACCCACTAAAGAGTGATAGTCACTCAATGGATGCCGGTCTATATGGATATTAAAACTAGATTGGCATTTCTTTATGCATCCATCTTCAACCATATTATCACAGAGCCTACAGATACAATTTTCTTCAGCTAACAATCCATCACAATTTCTTCTATCGGATCGTTTTCTGATACTCGCCTTTGCTTGTTGGTTTGGTTGATCTTGGAAAACTACGCCTCCATCATCATAATCGGAACCCATTCCAGAACCTCTCTCGACCTCTATGGTACTCTCGCCGGAACAGACTGCTCTGGTCAACATCATGGTTAACATCAAAATCCGGATCACAGTCTCTTGGGGCAAGTCCATCTTTGAGGAGGAAATAGAGAAGAATGAGAAGGGGGAAAAAGAAATTTCAAGGAAGAGGGGATGGGAAGTGGAGAAAAACAATAAAAGGGAGAAGGGAGTCGACAACTGCTTTCGGTCTTCAAGGCTCAGGTGCCGCCTCAGTCCTCCTGGAACAGACACTCCAGTGATACAACCTCTACCGTCTGTTCCTTATCACGGGACTTCTCTGGATCAGCAACCTTTTTGCAGTGGGATGAATGGACCCAAGTCTCTCTCTCAGCCACCTTCAATGCTGTGGTGCTAGTCAATAAGACCTGGTATGGTCCTTCCCATCTATCAATAAGACAACCAGAATGCCCTGTTGCAGCAAGCGTTCTATTACTGGGAAAACTCCTAACTCCACCTCTGTGGACCCTGCTCCCAATGTCGTGTGTTGTGTTGTTGTCTAGGGGGTTGAAAAGATCTTTGTACATTCTTTGTTCTACATTCTCGTGCAAAGTGTCCCGGTCCGTTGACACGACCTCACCTATCCCTCCGCTAGGGGCCTTAACTAATCTCGTGGGTGGTGCAGTTCCTACTGTGGTTTCTGATATGGTGGCCGCTAGAGAGAGCGCTGAAATTGTTGCCGAATCTTCTTCTTGATCACACTCCTGAGGAAGGTTCAAAACAGGGTACATCTTGCACGGGTTAATACTTGCATGAGTTATTTGGTTAACATCATTAACATTTACAGGGTTACTAAGAGTTTGTGTTTTACAACCCAGTGCGTTTCTCTCCGTAATCAGCTTCTCTCCTGCAATGTATGGTGGAGGTGGAGCTGTGGCTATCAGCTTCCTGACTGCCCCAGATCCCGCCGCCAGAGCCAAACCTCTCTGTATCTCACCTTCCTGGTGCCATAACTGTAAGTAATCATGATGCTGAATTCGTCTCTTTGTTGATTTTACGAGACATATCCTCCTCCTTAAATTTTGTAACACGTCTGGACTGAAGCTACCTATTCTTGGGAATTTGTCCCTGTCTTGTACAGTCATTCTCTCCCATTCATCACATAAAGATTCGGTGTGACTTCCATATTTTTCACACATTACATATCGTGCCGACCCAACTGGTCGGTTCACAGAATCAACCTGAACCAGGGTTGATCGCCCCCTACCTGAGCAACTGGCCCCCATAGTCTGCAGGTGTTGCTTAGTCCTCCTTGGATTTCTGTATCAAGGTTTTCAGCAAGCCTTTACAGACAACCAAATTACTCCACAGTAGGCCGGCGGTGGCGGTTTACCGAGTACCCCACTCACTCGCCCACCTCGACCAATACGACCTGATCACACCGATATGGTGCTGGCGTACTCGATACAGGGCCCCTATGGAACCTTCAGTTTACTGGAACATATGAGGGTTACCCGCAGGACACTTACTCTTTCCAGTAAAGGTGGGGTTGTTAGATAGTTCCTGAGTGACCAGCGAACTTCCCTTCCAAAAATAAAAAATTACACAAATCACGTCAGAATGTACAGATAGCGTTTGTGACCACTTTACTCTAATGGTATTAGGTCAGATTACTAACTACTGCACACAATTACGTGTGGTCCAATCGTTCAGTACACAAGCACTACTTGTCATGTACTGAAAGATCAATGGAATCGATGTTTCCGGCCGCGATTCCTTCAGCAAGAGCTTATGGCCTATATGGGTTCTGCACCAACACCCCAGGCGTTGTGCCACTGGACTTTTATAGCGGACCTCTTTAGTACCTTACGACCTCCTGGTCTTGTTACCTTCTGTTAATGACCTCCTGGTCTGTTACCTTATGGTCCGCTATACTCTAATGCTCAAATATTATTTAACCAGGGATGCCTCCCTAGCCACCGTATATGTCACTTACACGTGTGTCCCTTGACGAGTACCCGACTTTCCTTTTGGTTCCACCTTAAAGTTATATAAACTTTTGTATACAAAACCACACTCACTCAACACATGTACACTTTTGTTTCTATATTCTATTTCTGCGCAGAAATTGTCTTCAGTCCAACAGTGTTACTAATTAGGAGCAGGATCTGTTAAACTAAATTTCAGATTTTTCAAAAAATAGATTTGCGTTATTTACCGCGTCGCGTTATTTACCGCTGTGCGTTACTTATCGCCTTTGCGCTAATTATCGCTTTGCGCTAATTCAACTTTTCGTGACTTGAGCTACGTTGCGTAACCAGACGCTACGTTGCGTAATGTACGCTGCGTGCGTCTGCCGTTTGGATTGCGTACGCAAGTCTTTTGTTAGGGACACGTGTACGCAAAACAAAGATCCACCGTAACACAATTTCTACCTTTATCAATGTAGATGATCCCTGATCATCTACCGCACACCACACTGACTGTCTTATCTCCCAGACAAGCCGTGTGTTGGTCTATACTTTAACTATTACCTCTACTATGAAATAACAGCAAATCTCTTTTTGCACTTTCTATCAACTATAAAACTTGGCAAACAGGAATAGTGATATACGAAATTTGAAAAAGAAATACAGATAAATGTATGCGTGCGTGTATACGCAAGACAGAAGAAAAATAAAACAGTTTTAAAAGACACAAGCGTTTTGTTCTTACTTCCGGTTCCCGGATTCCTTCAGCACTCTTTATCTAAGCGAAGCAGACGCTTATCCAATCAGCACTGCAAGGAATATGATCCCGCCCTTTGCTGATGGATAATGTCTGCTGATCTACCTAGTGCAGATATGAGAAGGATAGGACGAGTCCCCAATTGACAATGCTAAATTCCCTTGTCGTATAAACAACCCTTTATGAAGCTAAGAACACTGTACGCTGTTTACTTAAGAAGTACCGTAATGGTACGCTAGTTGCGTAACGATCGCTCAGCCGTAGGCGAGACGCTCAAGCGTCACGTTCGCTCACGGCCCAGCAATCACAGGACACGTTATTGGCTATGACTAGAGTAATGATTCGCTATGGCGTAGCGGACGCTCGAGACCACGAGGAGATCACCAGCGGCGCAGACGCTCACAACGCTATACCTTTATGTCTAAACCTTATACCAAAGAAATACACAGAATACCTTAATGTGAATACAGGGTGTAAGTGCAACCTTGTGTAACCTGACTAACTACAAAGCTGCTTGAGCGTCACCGACGCTCAAGTGAACACTTAACACTATAGAAAATACACAGATACTGGTTTAGGTTCCAAAGCCTATTAACTGTATTATATCTAGTATACTTGTAAAAAGGGGATAACAGTACAAATGATACACTACAATATAACAGAGACTTCCTAACCACAGAACTAAACAATACTATCTAATACAATACAATACTAGTCTAGGGGAGATACGAGAGAGAGTGCAGAGGGAAAGAGACAAGGGAAAGAGAGAGAGGGAGACGGAGAGAGATGAGAGAAATTGGCTCACAGAAAGACAATGATAACGGAGAGAAACTTACGCACAAGGGTAAACGATCGCATGCGCCTGGACATCCAGCACCCGATTTTCAGCAATGAGAACCGTTGAAGAGTGAGAGCTGGATGTGGTCGGCCTGCCTATTTATGCCCCACACACAATGCAATCCTACAGTCCCTACAATCCCATTGTCCATTGGATGAAGGAATTCGACCCTGTATCATAACAAAAGGTCATAGGTTGATTCATACAGGTGGGCTGTGACGATTTCAAACAGCTCAGGTGGGTGGGGAACTAGGTTTCCCGCCGCATACCTGAGTATGAGTAAATAGTAGAAATGGACATAAACTTCTTATGTCCATAACTATTCGCACGAGCGATTAATACGCTCCAAACCAACACCGGAATATTGCTAATTAAATACTCTTCCGATGGGTACCAAACACTGCTGTATGATTCCTGTTAGACCCTTCGTACGATACAAAGAGGGATTCCTTAGCTCAGGGACCTTCTATATTAACCAAACTATCAGAAACTATCAAAGGGACCATGATCTATAAACTACATTAATTGTGAAAATATGTAACGAATGAGTCGCACGCTACGACTACATAAACTCTACCGTAAATACGCATACCGCGCCTGCGAGTGCACGCTATTGCGGGTATGCGCCTTCACGGGAGAGCGTACGCATGCGCAGCACGGACCAGTGTGCGGTGCAAATATGGCAACGTGCATAGAGACATTTTTCTGACTTTGACAACAGTAAGCTCTCTTGTGGAATCTTTTTTTAGGACAATCCCTGCGTTTTCCAACATATATATCCTATTTTTTTTTATATCCTATATGTGTTTCCACATGGCGGGAAGTCGAATCCAGGCCGCCTACTATTCGACGATTGGTCCGTTTTTTGACAGAGGGCGTACCGAATCCGTTTTTAATTGAATATGTCGAATTCACTGTCCCGGGTGGAGGGTTTCGACTGTCGAATAGTGTCGAATCCAAAAACTGACAAATCCACGCCGTTATTCGACTTCAATTGAATATACCCCTAAGAAACTTCTGCTGTATTTTGCACTTCTTTCCAAGTGCTCCAACATCTTTTGAAGTGACAGTTTTGTTTTGATATAATATGGGTGGCTATTGAAGGTATGGCACTAAACATTGGTACACAACTGTATTGTTACTTTTTCATGATACAAACACATTTAGAACTTATTTGTTCCCCACATACAAAGTGATATCCTGCCATTTATGGGCTATTAGTTCCATGCAGCTGGTAATTTAGTTAAAACTGAATGTAGCATATTTCTTATGGTTTGTTTCAAAATGTTGCCAAGTGTTATTCTGGCTGCTGTCAGCAAGGGTGTATACAGGAAGAGGTGGTAGCAGACGGAACGGCACGGCTGCTGATGCGGTCAAATGTCAACTGTGCAGCTGCTTTCAAACGCTTTGGCAAAGAATATTTACATTTTTTGGGAGGGGGTGTGGCCACACCTTCATTGGATTTGGCCATGCCCCCTCAGTTCCCCAGCCATTCACCTCTCTCGGCGGCCTTATCTATGAGGCCTATAAAAGGCCTGTGCCTGTGTGGCTTACAAACCAAGTCTGAATATGAGTCTCTAAATATGAGGGGAGCGCATCTGGCTGCAATTTAATAGTGTTTAAACATATGATAGAGTAGAACTTGCAGAAATGATGAGGCGGTGACATTGGCCTGCAAGCTTAAATGCTTTCATCAAAATATGAACAAATTCCCTCTGGTTTTATTTGCTAGATACACAGATTTGCAATAGGGATAAGTGCCTACAACTGTTGTGGTTCTGTATTGTGACCTCATGGTTTAATATGATGCCATTAGTATGTCACATTTGCTTATCTGGGGAGTGGATTTATCAAAGTTTGGAAGAGATAAAGTGGAGAGCAATAAAGTACCAGCCAAACCTAACTGCCATGTTACAGGCGGTATTTGAAAAATTACAGTTATTGGTTGGTTGATACTTTATCTCTCTCCAAAGCTGAGTAGACAAACCCTGAAGTACCAACCAATCAGCTCCAGTCATATTTCAAACACAGCCTGTAACATGGCAGCTAGAAGCTGATTGGCTGATAATTTATCGCCACTTATCGCTCTCCAAGCTTTGATAAATCTCCTCCCTAGTCACTAGTATAGCAATTTTTTTTGTTATGCTTTGTAAAGACAATTTAGCAAATTAACCCAATGTTGTATCATTGATAAAATCCTATTGTGACAAACCAGGTAAGTATCGGGTTTGGACGGATATGATGATTGGTTGAGTTACCTTTTTATTCCTGCCGCCTGGACCTTTAGCAGTATAGAACTTTGCTGAGAGGTGTGTCGGACAACTCCTAAGAAATAACCGTTGCCTTTAGTTGCTTAGAATTAATTTCAATTTATTGATATAGCAATGGTGCTTAAGAAATTCCTGGTAAGTTAAATAAGTATTAATTCGATAAACCATCACAATACGGTTTCATTGTCAACAGAATAATTAACTTTACAGTTAGTAATCGTGTTTATTACACTACTCCGTGCTGTCAATTCCGCCTGTAAATAAATGGATACCCAACTTTTTCTAATAACATGCCGGTTATAAGTGAATACAAGCATAAAACATTTGGTAAAACTCTAACAGACCAGTATTGCTGGTTAAACGTACGTACTACAACTTTGTAAGATTAGTACATGTATCACATCCCCGGTACTCCCCAAGTCTGACTTCAATATGCAGTTCAATTGGGTACTACTTTTATCATGTTAATTGAACTTGTCCTTAACGATGGACGAATACAGTTACCACTCTAATATGGGTGACGTCCCTCAGTGGATCTATCACAATTAATTCCCGTCCAAGCTATAGTCTCTCGTTCAGAATTTACTGTTGAGATCTGTAAAACACCCTGTTACTGTAAATGACTGTGAGTGCCTTAATGAAGGTATTTATTAGTCACTCCATTACCAAGTCACTGGTATTCCTCGCTCACTGGGTGGACATGCACATCTATGTAACTTGACGGATTCAGTTCATTCTCCTGACTTTAGGACGTATTACACTGACTCCCTCTCTTTGTTGTTAGCATAGTAGGGTAGCAGAGGCTTGATTCCTGACGGAAATGTGATAGCTCTTAACTGCGATACGATCTTCTCTCCTATCTATGCTTACTAGTTGTGTCGATTGCTGCCTCCGGACTACTATATGAACGTGTTGAATCAATGCTGAATTACACTGCAGTGTGTCTTTTACTACTTTTCATTCTGTTTAATAAGTGCACTTATTGCTATTTGCAGGTAGCTTGACTCTCTGTGTGGTGTGCCTGCGTGGAGTTGTAGGATTAATAAAGTTAAGGTACCTTTCCTATACTCTCAGCTGTGGCTGACTCTTTGTTTCTTTTTATTATAGATGGCTCCGCCTCCCTGGCCGTCACTCACCAACAGGCCGCTCCTCTCCTCTCCCTCCGGATCTCTGCGTCACTGCCAGCCGCCTCAGCTCAGCTCCTCACCACCGCCGCTGGAGGCTTGCGTCCCGGGTCCCGCCGGCGTGGATTTTCCGCTCACTGCTGCCGAGGGAGAGCTCACATCGCTACTGCTGCTGGGTGCCAAACACCGGGTGAGAGTCGCTGATCGCGAAGGGGGACCAAACCCTGTCCTCAAGCTCCGTAGCCTTACAGCGCTTCCCCTGCTTCGTTAGCTCAGACCCTCTCTCTTCCGTTGCTCAACTGCCAACTGACCAGTCCTCACTCCCCTTCACCTCCTTTCCCCGAGTCCCTGTATCCTTCCGCCGGGATCCAACAGTTTTATTCTTGTGCAGGGCCAGTCTCTCTCCATATCCCCCATGTGCGGGTCCCCCCAGACTATTGTTCATGCAGCACAGATTTTTAGATACAATAAATTCAATACAATAAATACAATAAATTTAGATACAATAAATTCACTGCCCAGTGGGTGACAACAATACCACTATATTTACTACCGTGGTGCACAATTATCATCTTCACGGCAGTGGGGCACCACATTCAGCCCCACTTAAATTATGCTTGTCCTCATGCATCTTACTTTTCCACCGAACAGTTACAAAATGTCTTACAATTTTCCTAAATTACTGCATATACTAATGACTTAAATCAGTGTGATACAATATCTCATGCATACTTAGAGTGGACTTACAATTGTCTAAACCGGAGTGGTTTGACTCCCCTAGTGCTTCTAACCGGCCTTTTTGAGCTTATTTCCATATTGATCTCATCCTCATTTTCCTGAACCGGTTTGGGTTCCATGACGTTCTCATTCACTGGGGTGCTTGCAGGCGGTAGGGCATCTACAACTCCTCTACTGGATGGAAAGGGCCCACCCATAAATAGTAATAATTCAACTGGATCTCGTAAAGGATAACGGTTTGCATCTTCCCAACTTTTTATTGCGGGAATGGTTTCTCTTTGTACACCCTCTGACATTGCTTTGGATACGCATAGCTTGAGCTGATTTCGATGTACCATTATCGTTCTACTTTCAATTCCTTCTTCCTTCTTTATCTCATAGACAACGGTGTCCGGAGTGGGAAGGTTAATTACTATATATGGTATGAGTTCCCATTTATTATCCAATTTGTTCTTACGCTGAGTGTTCTTTTTCCAGACCCTATCTCCGACTTGTAATGGTTCAGCCAGCGCATCTCTGTTGTAATAATCCTCCTGTCTTCGATGTACTTCTTCCATCTTCCTTTCTACCACTTCCTTAGCTTCCTCAATGCGACGTTTATGCTCCGTCACCCATTCGGTTTGTGGGACGAGGGCATCTTCCGGGATCGTATTTAACTCAAGATCTGCGGGTAGTTTTCCCAGCCTTCCGAACAAAAGGTAGTATGGTGTATACCCAGTAGATGCCTGTTCCATATTATTATAAAGATAGGTCAATTCTGGCAACAACGCAGGCCAGTTTAGTCTTTGGGGCAACGGAATCGACCGGATCATTTCCAATAGGGTCTGGTTTGCTCGCTCGCATAACCCATTACTTTGTGGGTGGTATGGGGTGGTCCGAAGTTTCCTACACCCATAGATTTTGCACAATTCTGTAAACAGCAACGATTCGAACGCGGGGCCTTGATCCGTTAAAACGCGTTCCGGATACCCATATGGTCGGACAAAACTCTTCAAGAAGATTTCTGCTGTGGTTTTGGCGGTGATATCCCGGACCGGAACTGTTACAATAAATTTGGAGTAATGATCGATAATCATGAGGGCATATTGATATCCGGCATTACTAGGCCCTAACTTGACATGATCCAAGGCTACGAGGTCCAAGGGGCGTTGACTAGAAATGGGATGTAATGGTGCTTTCTGCCACGGCTGAACGTCTCTTCTCACCACACAGGCAGAATACCTTTCTATCCATTTCTCTATGTCAACGCCCCTTGGACCTCGTAGCCTTGGATCATGTCAAGTTAGGGCCTAGTAATGCCGGATATCAATATGCCCTCATGATTATCGATCATTACTCCAAATTTATTGTAACAGTTCCGGTCCGGGATATCACCGCCAAAACCACAGCAGAAATCTTCTTGAAGAGTTTTGTCCGACCATATGGGTATCCGGAACGCGTTTTAACGGATCAAGGCCCCGCGTTCGAATCGTTGCTGTTTACAGAATTGTGCAAAATCTATGGGTGTAGGAAACTTCGGACCACCCCATACCACCCACAAAGTAATGGGTTATGCGAGCGAGCAAACCAGACCCTATTGGAAATGATCCGGTCGATTCCGTTGCCCCAAAGACTAAACTGGCCTGCGTTGTTGCCAGAATTGACCTATCTTTATAATAATATGGAACAGGCATCTACTGGGTATACACCATACTACCTTTTGTTCGGAAGGCTGGGAAAACTACCCGCAGATCTTGAGTTAAATACGATCCCGGAAGATGCCCTTGTCCCACAAACTGAATGGGTGACGGAGCATAAACGTCGCATTGAGGAAGCTAAGGAAGTGGTAGAAAGGAAGATGGAAGAAGTACATCAAAGACATGAGGATTATTACAACAGAGATGCGCTGGCTGAACCATTACAAGTCGGAGATAGGGTCTGGAAAAAGAACACTCAGCGTAAGAACAAATTGGATAATAAATGGGAACTCATACCATATATAGTAATTAACCTTCCCACTCCGGACACCGTTGTCTACGAGATAAAGAAGGAAGAAGGAATTGAAGGTAGAACGATAATGGTACATCGAAATCAGCTTAAGCTATGCGTATCCAAAGCAATGTCAGAGGGTGTACAAAGAGAAACCATTCTCGCAATAAAAAGTTGGGAAGATGCAAACCGTTATCCTTTACGAGATCCAGTTGAATTATTACTATTTATGAGTGGGCCCTTTCCATCCAGTAGAGGAGTTGTAGATGCCCTACCGCCTGCAAGCACCCCAGTGAATGAGAACGTCATGGAACCCAAACCGGTTCAGGAAAATGAGGATGAGATCAATATGGAAATAAGCTCAAAAAGGCCGGTTAGAAGCACTAGGGGAGTCAAGCCACTCCGGTTTAGACAATTGTAAGTCCACTCTAAGTATGCATGAGATATTGTATCACACTGATTTAAGTCATTAGTATACGCAGCAATTTAGGAAAATTGTAAGACATTTTGTAACTGTTTGGTGGAAAAGTAAGATGCATGAGGACAAGCATCATTTAAGTGGGGGTGAATGTGGTGCCCCACTGCTGTGAAGATGATAATTGTGCACCACGGTAGTAAATATAGTGGTATTGTTGTCACCCACTGGGCTGTGAATTTATTGTATCTAAATTTATTGTATTTATTGTATTGAATTTATTGTATCTAAAAATCTGTGCTGCATGAACAATAGTCTGGGGGGACCCGCACATGGGGGATATGGAGAGAGACTGGCCCTGCACGAGAATAAAACTGTTGGGTCCCGGCGGAAGGATACAGGGACTCGGGGAAAGGAGGTGAAGGGGAGTGAGGACTGGTCAGTTGGCAGTTGAGCAACGGATGAGAGAGGGACTGAGCTAACGAAGCAGGGGAAGCGCTGTAAGACTACGGAGCTGGAGGACAGGGTTTGGTCTCCCTTCGCGATCAGCGACTCTCACCCGGTGTTTGGCACCCAGCAGCAGTAGCGATGTGAGCTTTCCCTCGGCAGCAGTGAGCGTAAAATCCACGCCGGCGTGACCGGGGATTGAATTTATTGTATCTAAAAATCTGTGCTGCATGAACAATAGTCTGGGGGGACCCGCACATGGGGGATATGGAGAGAGACTGGCCCTGCACAAGAATAAAACTGTTGGGTCCCGGCGGAAGGATACGGGGACTCGGGGAAAGGAGGTGAAGGGGAGTGATGACTGGTCAGTTGGCAGTTGAGCAACGGAAGAGAGAGGGTCTGAGCTAACGAAGCAGGGGAAGCGCTGTAAGGCTACGGAGCTTGAGGACAGGGTTTGGTCCCCCTTCGCGATCAGCGACTCTCACCCGGTGTTTGGCACCCAGCAGCAGTAGCGATGTGAGCTCTCCCTCGGCAGCAGTGAGCGGAAAATCCACGCCGGCGGGACCCGGGACGCAAGCCTCCAGCGGCGGTGGTGAGGAGCTGAGCTGAGGCGGCTGGCAGTGACGCAGAGATCCGGAGGGAGAGGAGAGGAGCAGCCTGTTGGTGAGTGACGGCCAGGGAGGCGGAGCCATCTATAATAAAAAGAAACAAAGAGTCAGCCACAGCTGAGAGTATAGGAAAGGTATCTTAACTTTATTAATCCTACAACTCCACGCAGGCACACCACACAGAGAGTCAAGCTACCTGCAAATAGCAATAAGTGCACTTATTAAACAGAATGAAAAGTAGTAAAAGACACACTGCAGTGTAATTCAGCATTGATTCAACACGTTCATATAGTAGTCCGGAGGCAGCAATCGACACAACTAGTAAGCATAGATAGGAGAGAAGATCGTATCGCAGTTAAGAGCTATCACATTTCCGTCAGGAATCAAGCCTCTGCTACCCTACTATGCTAACAACAAAGAGAGGGAGTCAGTGTAATACGTCCTAAAGTCAGGAGAATGAACTGAATCCGTCAAGTTACATAGATGTGCATGTCCACCCAGTGAGCGAGGAATACCAGTGACTTGGTAATGGAGTGACTAATAAATACCTTCATTAAGGCACTCACAGTCATTTACAGTAACAGGGTGTTTTACAGATCTCAACAGTAAATTCTGAACGAGAGACTATAGCTTGGACGGGAATTAATTGTGATAGATCCACTGAGGGACGTCACCCATATTAGAGTGGTAACTGTATTCGTCCATCGTTAAGGACAAGTTCAATTAACATGATAAAAGTAGTACCCAATTGAACTGCATATTGAAGTCAGACTTGGGGAGTACCGGGGATGTGATACATGTACTAATCTTACAAAGTTGTAGTACGTACGTTTAACCAGCAATACTGGTCTGTTAGAGTTTTACCAAATGTTTTATGCTTGTATTCACTTATAACCGGCATGTTATTAGAAAAAGTTGGGTATCCATTTATTTACAGGCGGAATTGACAGCACGGAGTAGTGTAATAAACACGATTACTAACTGTAAAGTTAATTATTCTGTTGACAATGAAACCGTATTGTGATGGTTTATCGAATTAATACTTATTTAACTTACCAGGAATTTCTTAAGCACCATTGCTATATCAATAAATTGAAATTAATTCTAAGCAACTAAAGGCAACGGTTATTTCTTAGGAGTTGTCCGACACACCTCTCAGCAAAGTTCTATACTGCTAAAGGTCCAGGCGGCAGGAATAAAAAGGTAACTCAACCAATCATCATATCCGTCCAAACCCGATACTTACCTGGTTTGTCACATTGTGGCGTCACGAACAGGATCTATCACAATTAATTCCCGTCCAAGCTATAGTCTCTCGTTCAGAATTTACTGTTGAGATCTGTAAAACACCCTGTTACTGTAAATGACTGTGAGTGCCTTAATGAAGGTATTTATTAGTCACTCCATTACCAAGTCACTGGTATTCCTCGCTCACTGGGTGGACATGCACATCTATGTAACTTGACGGATTCAGTTCATTCTCCTGACTTTAGGACGTATTACACTGACTCCCTCTCTTTGTTGTTAGCATAGTAGGGTAGCAGAGGCTTGATTCCTGACGGAAATGTGATAGCTCTTAACTGCGATACGATCTTCTCTCCTATCTATGCTTACTAGTTGTGTCGATTGCTGCCTCCGGACTACTATATGAACGTGTTGAATCAATGCTGAATTACACTGCAGTGTGTCTTTTACTACTTTTCATTCTGTTTAATAAGTGCACTTATTGCTATTTGCAGGTAGCTTGACTCTCTGTGTGGTGTGCCTGCGTGGAGTTGTAGGATTAATAAAGTTAAGGTACCTTTCCTATACTCTCAGCTGTGGCTGACTCTTTGTTTCTTTTTATTATAGATGGCTCCGCCTCCCTGGCCGTCACTCACCAACAGGCCGCTCCTCTCCTCTCCCTCCGGATCTCTGCGTCACTGCCAGCCGCCTCAGCTCAGCTCCTCACCACCGCCGCTGGAGGCTTACGTCCCGGGTCCCGCCGGCGTGGATTTTCCGCTCACTGCTGCCGAGGGAGAGCTCACATCGCTACTGCTGCTGGGTGCCAAACACCGAGTGAGAGTCGCTGATCGCGAAGGGGGACCAAACCCTGTGCTCAAGCTCCGTAGCCTTACAGCGCTTCCCCTGCTTCGTTAGCTCAGACCCTCTCTCTTCCGTTGCTCAACTGCCAACTGACCAGTCCTCACTCCCCTTCACCTCCTTTCCCCGAGTCCCCGTATCCTTCCGCCGGGACCCAACAGTTTTATTCTTGTGCAGGGCCAGTCTCTCTCCATATCCCCCATGTGCGGGTCCCCCCAGACTATTGTTCATGCAGCACAGATTTTTAGATACAATAAATTCAATACAATAAATACAATAAATTTAGATACAATAAATTCACTGCCCAGTGGGTGACAACAATACCACTATATTTACTACCGTGGTGCACAATTATCATCTTCACGGCAGTGGGGCACCACACTATTAGCTAATTTTACCCATGATACTGTCTATTTATGTAATATCAATGCTGTAACTAGGGGAGTGGTAGTGGTGGTGGTGGTGGTGGTGGTGGTGGTGGTGGTGGTGGTGGTGGTGGGGGGGGGGGGATTGAAGTGGCCTTGACCCTTTGGCAAAAAATCTTAGTTTCGGCCCTGGTAATATCATCCATTGTGACACCGCTTATTGGGGGTAATTCTGAGTTAATCGCAGCAGGAACTTTGTTTGCAGTTGGGCAAAACCATGGGGGTAATTCCAAGTTGATCGCAGCAGGAATTTTTTTAGCAGTTGGGCAAAACCATGTGCACTGCAGGGGAGGCAGATATAACATGTGCAGAGAGAGTTAGATTTGGGTGTGGGGTGTTCAATCTGCAATCTAATTTGCAGTGTAAAAATAAAGCAGCCAGTATTTACCCTGCACAGAAATAAAATAACCCACCCAAATCTAACTCTTTCTGCACATGTTATAACTGCCTCCCCTGCAGTGCACATGGTTTTGCCCAACTGCTAAAAAATGTCCTGCTGCGATCAACTTGGAATTACCCCCCATGTGCACTGCAGGGGAGGCAGATATAACATGTGCAGAGAGAGTTAGATTTGGGTGTGGTGTGTTCAATCTGCAATCTAAATTTCAGTGTAAAAATAAAGCAGCCAGTATTTACCATGCACAGAAACAAAATAACCCACCCAAATCTAACGCTCTCTGCACGTTATATCTGCCTCCCCTGCAGTGCACATGGGGGGTAATTCCAAGTTGATCGCAGCAGGATTTTTGTTAGCAATTGGGCAAAACCATGTGCACTGCAGGGGAGGCAGATATAACATGTGCAGAGAGAGTTAGATTTGGGTGGGGTGTGTTCAATCTGCAATCTAATTTGCAGTGTAAAAATAAAGCAGCCAGTATTTACCCTGCACAGAAATAAAATAACCCACCCAAATCTAACTCTTTCTGCAAATGTTATATCTGCCTCCCCTGCAGTGCACATGGTTTTGCCCAATTGCTATCAAAAATCCTGCTGCGATCAACTTGGAATTACCCCCATGGTTTTGCCCAACTGCTAACAAAGTTCCTGCTGTCATAAACTCAGAATTACCCCCATTGGGTGATTTGATTGCAGCTGCAAATTTGTTAGCAGTTGGGCAAAACCATGTGCAGTGCAGGTTGGGCAGATGTAACATGTGCAGAGAGAGTTAGATTTGGGTGGGGTGTGTTCAAACTGAAATCTAAATTGCAGTGTGAAAATAAAGCAGCCAGTATTTACCCTGCACAGAAACAAAATAACACACCCAAATCGAACTCTCTCTGCACATGTTACATCTGCCACACCTGCAGTGCACATGGTACTGCTAACAAATTTGCTGCTGTGATCAGGTCTGAATTACCCCCATAGTTACAGCACTTCAGCATGTCATTCATTTGTAGGCACACATTATCACACCATCGGTGATGTCACCCATAAGAGTCAGGAATTTTAAAGGCATCATTAATTTCCCCCCGTTATAAAGTCTATAATATCACTTCTGTGGAATCACTAGTGCTATTACCCACCAAGATATCATACACATACGTATTATCACCCACCAGGGATGTCAATTGAGGTGATGTCATTCATTTTTATTACATATCAGTAATTGTGGTATCATAACTCCTGTTACACATTGGGGGTAATTCTGAGTTGATCTCAGCAGGAACTTTGTTAGCAGTTGGGCAAAACCATGTGCACTGCAGGGGGGGCAGATGTAACATGTGCAGAGAGAGAGTTAGATTTGGGTGGGTTATATTGTTTCTGTGCAGGGTAAATACTGGCTGCTTTATTTTTACACTGCAATTTAGATTGCAGATTGAACACACCACACCCAAATCTAACTCTCTCTGCACATGTTACATTTGCCTCCCCTGCAGTGCACATGGGGGGTCATTCCGAGTTGTTCGCTCGTTATTTTTTTTTCGCAACGGAGCGATTTTCCGCTTAATGCGCATGCGCAATGTCCGCAGTGCGACTGCGCCAAGTAAATTTGCTATGCAGTTAGGAATTTTACTCACGGTTTTTTCTTCGTTCTGGTGATCGTAATGTGATTGACAGGAAGTGGGTGTTTCTGGGCAGAAACTGGCCGTTTTATGGGCGTGTGCGAAAAAACGCTACCGTTTCTGGGAAAAACGCGGGAGTGGCTGGAGAAACGGGGGAGTGTCTGGGCGAACGCTGGGTGTGTTTGTGACATCAAACCAGGAACGACAAGCACTGAACTGATCGCAGATGCCGAGTAAGTTTGAAGCTACTCAGAAACTGCTAAGAGGTGTGTGGTCGCAATTTTGAGAATCTTTCGTTCGCAATTTTACTATGCTAAGATTCACTCCCAGTAGGCGGTGGCTTAGCGTGTGCAAAGCTGCTAAAAGCAGCTTGCGAGCGAACAACTCGGAATGAGGGCCATGGTTTTGCCCAACTGCTAACAAAGTTCCTGCTGTGATCAACTCAGAATTACCCCCATTATACAATCACCCATTATAAGTACGCTGTTAATAGACTCGTCTATCTTTGAGAAATAATTTTAGTTTAAAACCTTAAGTCTGGATTATATAAAAAAAAAGTTGTTTATTGTCCAGACAAGAAACTGTCACAGTACTGAGAGAACTCTGATTACGCAGCTTCTTACACACGCTCATATATGAAATATATGCTTACAGGCTGTGGGCCGGGTTCAGGGATTTATGCAAATGGCACTGCGACTTTGTAAAAATATGCAAACGCTGCAGCTGTCTGGACTTGTATTGAGGCGCCCACCGGTGGCTTTGTGAATACCAGCGGCTGTGTACAAGGATGCAGTATTGGTCGCAGAACAGACATTCCTCAAAGCTATGAGCAGAAAGTAACATGCCAGGGATCGTGACACACCTGTGATTTGCTGCCACTCCGTTACCTCCCCCAAACGGGGCCTGACTGTCAATCACTTTGCGGAAAAAATCTTTTCTGCGCTTGCCGTTGCAAGACCACTGCGGCACATGGCCCGGTGCAATTTGCACGTGTATGCAATAACTAAAAACTGCTCCACTGCATACTAAATGGACATTGTGTACACCTCTGAAGCAGCCCCTGTACCATTAGCTACATGCCACCTTTCTACATACTATATGCTAATTACTTCATTACATATAATCAATCATGTTAAATGCAATATTATTTCCAAGAGGCAAAAGAGTGTTTATGCCCCAGAGGTGAGCCGCCCCATACCACCCTACTTTCAGTATTGTGGTGGTCCCACATTTATTATCTCAAACAATGTATCATCAGTGGCACTTAGGGGGGGGAGGTGGGGGGGGGAGGTACTAATTATCCAGGCCCAGGTCTGATGGAGGGGCCCTGGATATTAGCCATGTTCATAGGTGTGCGCAGGGGGGGTGCCTGGTGCGCACAGGCACCCCCTAATGTCTGGCACCCCGATCTCACATGCCTGATGCAGTGATCGCCGAGCAGGCGGATTACTGTCCCCTCTGTGCTGCACCCTGACAGGACTGTATTACTGACCTGGGTTAATCAAGGGTGCCACTGCCACCGGCTTTCAAACTCCCAAACCAGAGTGATGTGACACGATTATGTCATGCTGCTCGCACACCCACCCACCACACCTGCCACATGCCCACCTCTCTCCTTCTATGCTATGCCAACGCCAGCCACTTATGAGGATCTGCAGGCAGCCTGCGTTCCTCTTAGGAAGACCAATTCAATACTGGCAGGTGGTCGGCAGCAGCATTGACACGTCACTCGCGTTTCCAGCAGCAGCAGTACTAGTCTGCGACTGTCAGTGTCAGTGAGTGACTGGCTTGTAAGTAGGCTGCTGTAGCTTGCAGGGGGAAAGTGTGGGGGAGCCAGACCAGGCTGAGGAGGAGCAGTGTAATTGCAGTGAGTTTCATCAGGGGTGTTTGTTTGGTGCACACCACAACATCTGACAATGCATCTGCATTATTAGGATTGGTACAAGGGTGGAAATTTTATATTGCGTCAATAGATGGTGCTAGACACACCCAAAAGGCAGTGCTAGACACACCCCTCTGATGGTGCACCCCCTAATAAAATGTGCTGCGCACGCCTATGGCCATGTTCTCTTCTGTGTGATAAAAATAAAAACCTGCTAGTCTGTTTAGTACATTACATTTTTGTGTTAATTCAGCAACACTGTCTTTATACTTTCTAAAATAAAGAATACAACATGCATACACAGTATTCTTACTATAGTGGCTTACTTTATCATTTATAAATGGGATATATATTTCCCTTAAAATTGCTGGTTACTGTAAAACATGACAAATAGACAAGATATAACCTTGCAGATAGAGTATGCGCCCCTGGCATTAGCTAAGCCATAAATAATTGATGGGTTTCACCAACTCCAATCAATTTTGTCATTTTCTCTTCCGTTTTCATTTTAGATGGGATTTTTGTTTGAAGGCTTTCTACTAGCAGCAGAATAACTGCACAGTAAGCATATGAAGTCATTGTCTATTTTTATCATCTAATAAAATAAAATGTATTACAATCAATTATCCATAGTGTATATCTTGATATATATATATATATATATATATATATATATATACACACATACACATTTTTTTTAATATATATATATATATATATATATATATATATATATATACACAGAGAGGGAGCGCGCTTGGATCCACCCTTTGGCGGGGCGCAGTGTGCTGCTGCAGGTTGTTAGGCAGCACACAGCTCAGGCCTACATGGAGAAGACGTGGCCTTTTGTCATCCAGGGCCTGGGGCTACTGGGATCTACAGATGGGTCCATGTTTATCTTGACCTTTAATAGGATTAACTGAGACTGGGCAGTCGGACTTAATCCCCTGCTGTAATGTATTGCAGCTGAGAACAATAGATGAAAGGTTTATATTATATTTATATTAATAAACCATGTTGTGCCTAAGCGCAGCAAACTAGCCAAGATAACAGTGGACCCATCTGTATTGTGAAGAAAGACATTGGTTCTTCTGTAGGGTGAGAGTGGCGATTATGTAACATACGATCTCCAGCAGAGTGTTGCCACCAGTAAGGGGCATTAAATAACAGTTAATGAATGAACACTATGTAAAATGGGGGTTATGGCTCAGTGTAGGCGGACCTGCACTCGGGCAAAGGGAGTTACTGGATAAAGGGGTCTATTCATGAAGCAGTGAAAAGTGTGGAGAAGTGAACCAGTGAAGAAGTTGACCATACAACCAATCAGCATTGAAGTAACATTTATAATTTGCATACTATACAATTGTACGGAGCAGCTGATTCGTTGCCATGGGCAACTTCTCCACAGGCTCACTCTTTTCACTGCTTCATGAATAGACACCAAAATCACTTATAAAGCTGTGCTATATAGGAAAAAATGATAAAGTTGTGCTGTACAAGAAAATATAAGGGACAGAATAGGGTACAAACAGGGTGCAAAAGGAAGAATAAAGAAAGAGCAAGGCTAGACAAAATTACATAGGGTAGAGGTGGAAGGTAGAAAACATGGCATGTCACATAGGTTAAAGGGAACAGATGGACGATAAATAACCTTGCAGATAGAGTATGCGCCCCTGGAATTAGCTAAGCCATAAATAATTGATGGGTTTCGCCAAATCCAATGAGTTTTGTAATTTTAATTTCTGTTTCATTTTGAGAAAGGATTTTTGCTTATAGGCTTTCTACTAGCAGCAAAGGAATTGCAAAAGATGCATACGAAGCCGTTGTTTATTTTTATTAAGCTGTACAATAAAATGTATTGCAATTAATTATTCAGTATATATATTCTCTTCTTGTTTCGAAATATATACACTATATATTATTTATTGATTCACATGAACATCTCAAGGTAGAAGTCAAAGTTTCAGTTCTGGGAGACCTTCATCAGGGCAATGCAGCAAATAAAAGGGATGACGCCATGGTAACAGAGATGCTATTTTGGTGTCACCCCCTTGGATGGTGTCACTGAGCAGTGCAGATAAAGTGTGCATCATCTACACTGTGCCAGGAGAGGCTGAGGGCTTTCCAGCAGCTCCCTAACCAATGGGCGAGCCTCCTTTAACACACACCAGCAGTTCACAATGGGTGACTGCAACCCTAGTGACGCCACCGAGTATATGGTTAATAAATGTACATATATTCTGTGGTATCCACTTCAGTAACAACATGTGCACAATTACCGTCTAACACTTCATCAGGCCCATAGAGTTTTATGGTGGGCTTTTGTAAAGTTGGACACATTTGTGCCACGTAAGCAAGAAGAGACACACACATGGAGAACCACATCAATGCGCAAATGTTCAGTCAGAGACATCTCATGGCACAGCCATAGCGACAACATTAGCATATGCTCAAAGTATGTAAATCTATTAACAATGATAGCATAGAGAAAGTGTAGAGGTAGTGCACAGAGAGCACAGATATGTGGCTTGTGTGTGTGTGTTATTAACAAATGTAAAAGAGGAAGGTGGAACCGATCTCATATAATATTGCAGTCACATTCAGGGCTACCATCAAAAATGGAAACATTCAAGGATACCTCCCCCTTTCTAGCACCTGATATATAATTATCTCCAGGAATGATTGAGCAACTGCCACTGTTTGTCTGCATGTGTGAGAAGCCATTGAATGGGAGCAGCATTTGGAAGGCATGCTGTTCCTTCTAGTGCTAATGGGAGCTCCCTGGTAAGGTAGCCCTCTGTCTGGATGCGTTTTAGTATGAGCCTTTATCATGAGGCCTTACTGTAGACAGATTACATGGCCCTATGTGGGCATTGCCATTATGTAGTGTTAGGACTGCTGATATCGGAGAAGCCTTGACGGGGCCAGCAGATAAACATGTCTTTGCAAATGCACGTGACCAATTTCTCTGAAATTCTATTGCCAGATTGGTTCAGATATGGTTACAGGTAATTCTTAGTGTGCCGGGGGGGGGGGGGGGGGGGGGCAGGGGGGAAGCACTACCCCCTCTGTCTGCTGTTTGTTTGTGACCCCACCCCCTTTCTAGCACCTGCTATATAATTATCTCCAGGAATGATTGAGTAACTGCCACTGTTCGTCTAAAAATGGAGAGGACCAATATGAAATTGGCTGGGCAAAACGCCTCCATATGTCCTAGGACTTCTTCCACATACTACTCACATCACCGCCCATACCTTTTACATGTCCATCGGACCTCCTGACATGACCGTCATAATGCCATACTCTTCATGTCTCTTCATATGCCCTATATATGCACGTCACACCACATGCTCATCAGGGGATCAGTATGAATTACCGACGGACACCCATGAGTGGACTAGCCCGTGTGCCTGGATTCCGACTTGCAGCATTGTCGGCTTTCGTGATTCCAGTACGGGATCCCGACTGCCCGCAATTTAACTGCACCCCCTCATCAGTCCTCCCCCAATTCATTTACCTTGTTATAGAAATAAAAACAGCTAGATAATTCTGCGGATAGTCATTTTCATCCAGGGTTATGTGGGCCACCACACAGAGCGCAGGGCCCTTGGGGTGCCACGGTTGTTGCCCCGTGGCCATTGCTTCTAGCACCCTGCAGCCAGTATTGCTGCTACAGTGCCTCCTGGAGTGTCCTATGGATGCTCCAGACACATACCCTGCAGTCTGACTCAGAGCATCATCATGATGTCATGAGCTAACAGTTAGGATCTGATTGGCTGGTGTCTTTATCACCTTGCAGTGCCGTCTTGTTACGCTGCTGCCTTCATCATCGTATAGTGTTGCACCAACCCTCCAGCACCTGCAATAGACACATGCCCTGACAATAATATAAGCATCTACGATCAAGTGTAATGTACTTCAGTTACAATTATGTGAAAACTCCCTTACTGTATTCAGCCTATGGTCACATTGCACTTCCCACCCACTGTACTGCTTCTTCAGCAGTAGGGATTTACAAGATGCAACAAAATCGGCATAGGAACATATACATTCACAATTTATTGCATGAAAATGCTTATTATACACATATAATAAAGGCATATGTCCATGTTGGCTGCCAGTTCTGCAGACAGAAATCACCGGGAAAATGGTTGCCGCGGCTGCCATTTTCCTGGTGATTTGCGCATGTGCAGTAGAAATGTCCCCGGGAACAAGGCGTGGGCGCCATGTTCCCGAATCCTTATGCATGCGCAGTAGACTCTGGCACAAAGCAAGCTGCCAGAGAGGAAGGGGCCCTCACAGAGCCTGCACACGGGTCCCTTCCACTCTTAAACCGCCCTTGCATATGCCCAACTGCATATGCCCCTTAATCTGATAGCACACTTACTAGTATTGATTTTTCTGCTGGTTCAATGAAGGATATTCTGCAATGTTTGAGAACATTAAAGAAATAGTTTTAGTTACAAACATTGGGTTGAGTATGGGGTGGTACATTATTTACCTTTGGGTTTTGGGGAGAACATTTGGGGGATTGCTCATTGATGCCAGTCTACACTTCCAAAGTCCCTGCTCTTATGAGCATGTATGGAGACTGGTCCATGAGCAGAAACCCCCCAAATAGCCACCATTATGCAATAATTTTGGTGCAGCGGCTATTTGACATTTTACTGCAATAAATGCATCACCTCCACTTTTTAGAATATTCATTTATTCTTGTATCAGTAACAGAGATCTGTGTGTAAACTTATTATTGCATCAATAAGAGTAAAACTAGAGAATGATCTAACGATGGAAGGATTAATTGATTAAAAAAAGAAAAGACAGAAGGGCAAACCTTTCCAGTGGATGCCTTCAATGGATACATTACATTGATGACATTTCCAGACACTAAACCAATGCTTCAAGTGAATGATTGAATATGCAGATCTGAAACCGCCTGGCAATGGAAAACTCACCGGCAGTGGAGTAAAATGAACGTGAATGTGGAAAATCCAAATTTCATGTGATTATCTGTTTGAATTTGGAAGAGCAAATCCTCTATAATGTGGGAAGAACACGACCTTATTAGGATCAATCTTGAATACATGTGACCTTGGCTTGAATAATGAATGATTAATGTATTAAATGATGGAGGGAGAGAGAGAGAGAGAGAGAGAGAGAGAGAGAGAGAGAGAGAGGGAGGGAGGGACTCTCCATATTGGAAATGAAAAACAGGTATCAAAGCATCCTAGTTTGTACCGTACAGTACAGGGAGCACATTAGTGACCGTCATACAATACAGAGCATTCTTGTGATTGTATACAACACAAATAGCAGTTTTGAGGCTATCATACAATACAGGGCGTATACAAGGAGCAATTCTGAGACCGACACATGACACAGAGATTTTTTGACCACCATACAATACAGAGAACATCGCTGACCATCACACAAAATATCCACTCATTATAGCACTATTCAACATAATTAGTCCCTGAAATCATTAACTGTCTCATCCCAATCATTAATTTCTCTCAGCATTATCAGTTTCATTAATATTTAACACCCTCATTACCTCACTCAGACTAATAAAAATCCATCATCTTAATTAACCCCAGTAAAAGCATTAACCCCTTCATCTTAATTAACACTATTAAAGCATCAACCCATTAACCCCTTCACACTCATAATAAAACCCACTTATAATTCTCCCTCTATACTTATGATTCTCCCTCTATACTCTGTATACCCATTATTCCCTTTATCCACACGCCCCTCCCAGTCCCACTTACCTGTTACTGATCTAACAATGGGGCAGATGTATTGACCTGGAGAAGGCATAAGGAAGTGATAAACCAGTGATATGTGCAAGGTGATAAAGGCACCAGCCAATCAGCTCCAATATGTAAATAAACAGTTAGGATCTGATTGGCTGGTCATTTTTTTGTTAAGTTTTTACAACTTTTGCTGCATCTATTATGCATGTCACAAACTATTACCTTCAGTAACCTTCCGAGCCGGAAGCGTGGCGTGCAAAGCGAGCCCACGAGGGAACTCATTTCACAAATTTGGATGAAATCTGTTTAAAAACACAATTTATTTTTTAAATCGTCTTTTTTGTGTCATCCTTTTTCATGTCGACCTTTATAATGTCTATCTTCTGTATCATACGCCGTCAGTAACCTCTACTATCAACATTACTCTCCTGATTACCTGCTATCTGTTTGCACCTGGAATCCAGCTCCAGTCCTAGACCGCTTCTTGGAGATTCCCTCTCGGAATACCCTCAGCAATACCCACTTCAGTTTATCTCTCTATCGCCACCTGGATTTTACATAAGCTCCTACTACTGTGAACATAAAACCTTGGGGTATCCAAGTAGCTGTGAGAGCATGAATTTCTACGGGAGAGGCTGCTGCTAAAGGTGAAGACCTCTCTAGTCTGGTTCTGCAGGGTGGTGGCACCAACCATTATTTCACCAGCACCAGCCTGGTATAAACTTACACCCCTGGTCAGAGTAGTTTTGCATATATCATATACACGTCCTACGGATCCATGAGCCCTGCAGGGAGCTCCAGCATTGTGTAATTTTTTACTTTGGAAAGTAAAGATGGGAAATTGAATTGGCATAAGAATTTATGTTTCAATAATATGGTCTTCATTTTATGATTATGGGATGGATGTCAAGCAAAATGTTTTCTGGCTCCCCTCTGCCAAGGTTCGGTTAAGGGCAACAGACTATTATTCATTTGTAAATGGTAGCACATTTCTTATTAAAAACATTGACCAAATTATGGATGCGGCATTATGTGATTTCAGATATAAAACAGTAGACCACCCATGAACAGTGCAACTTTTAATTTAGTGGTGCCTGCCTTGATCCCCCTCTCTATTTGGCGCTAGGGCTCTCTTTAAGAGTATAACATGAGCGGGGACATTGGGCAGAAAGAATTTTGTATACAGTATTGGTACTGTGGAGACACCATAAGTGCCATTCCTTCCCCCATTCACCATAGTGCCATTTTGCTGTTTTTGAAGACTTTGAAATATACTGAATCATGTTGGTAGTTTTGGTGGTCGTGTCTCTAGCTTTCCCTGCCAGAGAAAAAGATAGTTTGGTCTATGTAAATTGCCTTAAGTTTTGTGATGGTGGTTTTAGCTATAGCTTTACTGATTCTGTGTAGTATGAAAGACTTTTGCTAGATCATCCTCGGTAGGGTGCTTCCCATGCTATCCTTGCATTAAACGATCTCTGTGCTCTGTATGCTCATGCATGCTAATATTTCTGCAATTTTATAGTCCTAATCAGAGAAGCTTTTCCTTTAGTGACAAAGTATACTTAGCTCTATCGACGAGAAGTTTGTTTAGGGCCTTACGGGCTTCTGTCAATTCTCCAACTGTATCTTCAAATGGTGACTGATTGTGGCTATGATTTTAATATTTTGAAGTAGGGCTAAGCATTAGTTGTAGAGTTAAACATTTAATCCATCATTACCCTTCACCAGTATATAGTGTCCATCAGAGTCATGTCAGTTAGTGCCATATCTAGAGAAAACAATGCCCCTTCTCATTTCATTCTAACTGTAGAACAGCTTAGAGTATCAGTGGTTCCAGGATGGGATGACCTTTAAGATGCTACACCTTTCTGTGCGGAGTCCAACATTAGTCTACATTAGGCCTCGGCACCCTATGGATCTCCAGGTGTTGTGAAACTCCAAGTTTCAGTATGCACTGCTAGTTGATTAGTTATGCTGGTACTTGCTTTTCTATAACAACATCTTGTCCTTGCCTGGTCTAGGTTTTTCCTCCAGAACTCTGTCTCCACTATGAAGCGAGTCTAATATAATAAGGAGAAGAGAGAAAAAAAGTTTTAAACTAAAATGATATGATAATGTTGTATATAGTGAGTAGTAACAGAAGTTGGTTACGGTGACAATTGGAAAGAGAAGGCCAGAAAGTAAAAGCCACCCTTGTGTGTCAGCTGTGTTACAAATAGTATTACGCATTGCATTTCCCACACAGTACATTCTCATGTTCGTACCCTCAGACATTAATTTATATTTTATAATCGTGCCCTGTGATTGGTTAGTAAACAATTGGTGGGAGGCCGGTAATGTCATGGCTGATGTAGCTCTCTGGCAACAGTTCTGTCTAGGAAATACATCGATGACATATTTGGAATATGGGATGGTAATCAACAGGCTCTTGTTGGGCTCATGTGAGGGCTAGATAAAGAGTTTTTAATCTAAAGTGTACTCATTTGTATCAGTGCCTTGCTAAAGTATTCACCCCCCCCCCCTTTGCATTTTTCATGTTTTGTTGCCTCACAACCTGGAATTAAAATGGATTGTTTGAAGGTTTGCATCATTTCATTCACAGAACATGCCTACAACTTTGAAGATGTTTTTTTTTTAATTGTGAAGCAAACAAATAGGACAAAATAACAGAAAACTTCAGCGTGCATAACTAATCACCCCCCTACAGTCAGTACTTTGTAGAGCCACCTTTTGTGGCAATTACAGCTGCAAGTCGCTTTGGATAAGTCTCTGAGCATGCCACTGGGATTTTTGCCCATTCATCAAGGCAAAACTGCTCCAGCTCCTTCATGTTGGATGGTTTCCACTTGTGAAAAGCAATCTTCAAGTCTGACCACAGACTCTCCATTGGATTGAGATCTGGGCTTTGACTAGGCCATTCCAACACATTTAAATGTTTCCCCTTAAACCGATTAAGTGTTGCTTTAGCAGTATGCAGGTCATTGTCCTGCTAGAAGGTGAACCTCCCTCCCAATCTCAAATCACAGGCAGACTAAAACTGGTTTTGCTCAAGAATATCCCTGTATTTAGCACCATCCATCTTTCCCTCGACTCAAAAACAGTTTACCAGTCCCTGCTGCTGAAAAACATCACCACAGCATAATGCTGCCACCACCATGTTTCACTGTGGGGATGGTGTTCTTGGGATGATGGGATGTGTTGGGTTTGCACCAGACATAGCGTTTTCCTTGGTGGCTGAAAAGTAAAATTTTAGTCTCATCTGACCAGAGCACCTTCCTCCATACATTTGGGGAGTCGTCCACATGCCTTTTGGCAAACTCAAAAGGTGCCTTCTTATTTTTAACACTGAGTAATGATTTTTATCTGGCCACTCTTCCATAAAGCCCAGCTCTATGGAGTGTACGGCTTATTGTGGTCACATGCACAGATACACCAGTCTCTGCTGTGGAACTCTGCAGCTCCTTCAGGGTTTCCTTTGGCCTCTGCGCTGCCTCTCTGATTAATGCTCTCCTTTCCCGGTCTGTGAGTTTTAGTGGCCGTCCCTCTCTTGGCAGGTTTGTTGTGGTACCATGTTCTTTTCATTTGAAGATGATGGATTTGATGGTGCTCCGGGGGATCATCAAAGATTTGGATTTTTTTTTTTTATAACCCAACCCTGACTTGTACTTCTCAACAACTTTGTCCTTGACTTGTTTGAAGAGCTCCTTGGTCTTCATGGTGTGATGCCTCTTGCTTAGTGGTGTTGCAGTCTCTGGGGCCTTTCAGAAAAGGTGTGTTCATACTGACAGATCATGTGACACTTAGATTGCACACTTCACTAATTATGTGACTTCTGAAGATAATTGGTTGCACCAGAACTTTTGAGGGGCTTCATAGCAAAGGGGGTGAATACATATGCACATGCCAATTTTCAAATTTTTATTTATAAAAAATATTTTTCATATAAATTTTTATCATTTCACTTCACCAACAGACTATTTTGTGCAGATCCATCACATAAAATTCAGATTAAAATAAATAAATAAATTACAGGTTGTAATGTAACAAAATAGGTAATAAGCCAAGGGGGGTGAATACTTTAGCAAGGCACTGTATATTCAAAGACAGACATTGTGTTTTTGGATCTACATGCAAACATTATCAATAATAAAATTTCCACTTGCATGATTTTTAAGGAGACTCAATTGAATATTCTCTACTGCGAGACTTCTCACAAATTGTTACCGTAAGGATGTATAGTCTAAAAAGCTGGATAATAAAAACACCTTTTTTTTTTTTCTCCTTCCACGAGGATCAAAATGTTTTATCACGTCAACAAAAATTAATTGTTTTGGTGCCCTTTGCCCTTCTTCCTGCAAAGCACAGCAAACACATTCACCGCTATAAAAACAAACACAAAATCTATAAAAATAGAAGTTTGACGATTTGTGAAATACCAATACAAGAGGATAGTTGAATATTCTAAAACTAATGAGAGACCCAGAACAAAAGACTATAAAAGTAGATCTATTTAGTGTGGGGAGAGGACAGGTTTTCTGCAACATTCCTAGAACCTACTTTACCCTTGTTTAGTTGTCAGCTACCTGGAGTTGAAGTTACTGCTTGCCATTTGACAGAGGAAATGCTCGGAAATTCCACTGAGCCACAGTAGGTTTCCTGTTGAAGTTTAACTGCAAGACGTCCAACTAGCCTGTCAAAATGATGTGACATATTACCTACAGGAACACGTAACTCATTGCGGATGTTGGAGTGGAGCAGACCGGCAGACATTGTTCTGGCACCTGAAGTACTGTATGTACGCTTTCATCGCCCGACGTTGTTCCTCTGAGTGTCCAATGACGTTCTATGGTCAAATTTTGCTTGAAACAGAACTTTTTGTTTAATCCACCGGACCATGATAGCTTCATGCATCTTCTTTATTTCATCCATCACTGGCATAGCATCTGCCATTAAGGATTTCTCATTAGCTTTCTTTTCCCCCCCCCAATATTCCCTCATGTGGTTTTCTTTTTCGGTTCCGGTATGAATGGTCGACCATGTTATGGTCGACAGTCAGTAGGTCGACCACTATTGGTCGACATTGACATGGTCGACATGGACACATGGTCGACACATGAAAATGGTCGACACATGAAAAGGTCGACATGTTATTTAACTTTTTTTGGTGTCGTTTTTTTGCGTAAAGTGGCTGGGAACCCCAATTAGTGCACAGCTTCGCTCGCCATGCTTCGGGCATGGTGCCTTCGCTTCGCTCGGCACAGATTACCGTTCCAATCGTAGTCCACGTGGATCGTAAAGTATGGAAAAGTTCCCCAAAAGAAAAAAAGTTAAAAAATTCATGTCGACCTTTTCATGTGTCGACCATGTGTCCATGTCAATGTCGACCAATAGTGGTCGACCTAATGACTGTCGACCATAACATGGTCGACCATGTGAACGGATACCTTCTTTTTCCACCTTCAAAAGCCACGTTGTCCTATCTTGTGGCACCTGACTATGTGGTAAGAAATCTCAAAAAGTAAATAACCAAATTTCGAATGATATAAAAAAAAAAATTTGAAAAAAAGTTTTCAGATCTATCGGGTAGTTCACACACAAAAAAAACCCCGAACATCTACAATACTCACTACTACTTTGAACAAAGTTAATGCTTTGTGATGTTGTGCGTTCTCTCTAACAATACATACAGTCTGGTACAGGATCTTCATCTTCCTGATAAACGCTCAGATTAATCAGGAAGATCTTTAGCTGGAATTTCCTTCTATGGCACTGAGCCACATATTCCTGTTTTCCTCTGTGACTGCAGTCACTGCCTCCAATACGTGTGAATCCTCAGAACGCTACAATCACGGTTTGTCTTCTTTGTCAGTTCAGAGTGTAGGGTATCCATTGAATTATCATTTTCATTTTGTTCTTTTCAATAGCCACATATTAGGATACATAGGGGGAGATGTACTAAGCCTTGGAAACAGATAAAGTACCAGCCAATCAGCTCCTGACTGCCATGTTACAGGCTGGGGGGTAAATGTAAGAGGGTCAGAGTTGATGGAGGTTCGGGATTTCATCTGAGAATGGCCATATTTTGGCAAGGCAAAACAGGGTTGGATTTGCCATTTAAATGATTGCTGCTTTAAACATACTGCGGCAGTAAGGATGGTGTAATGGTTAGCATTACCGCCTCACAGCACTGAGGTCATGGGTTCTATTCCCACCATGGCCCTAACTGTGTGGAGTTTGTATATTCTCCCTGTACTTGAGTGGGTTTTCTCCGGGTATTCCGGTTTCCTCCCACAATCCAAAAATATACAGGTAGGTTAATTGGCTCCAAACAAAATAAACCCTAGCATTATATAAAGATATATACAGACACTGTTAGGTGAAGTGGTTTAAGGAAGAACTGGTGAACCGGTAACATAGTCATGGATGCCCAAGGCTCATTGTGCATGGGGGGTGAAGGCTAGCCATCATTCTGGTCTGATCCCACAAAAAAAAGGTGTGACCACCCTTTCTCTGATGGCAGTGGCCTCTTTCAGCAGTACAATGTGCCCTGCCACACTGCAAACATAGCTCAGAAATGGTTTGAGGAACATGACAAATCGTTCAATATGTTGCCTAGGCCTCCAAATTCCTCAGATCTTAAGCCATGGAGGCCCCAACTCACAATTTATAGAAATAAATGAAAAGAAATAAATGAAACAGAAACAGCTGTGTAGGAGGCTTAAAACTGGTTGAGGAACAGCCAAACTCTGCTACAAAGGTGAGGTTGTGGAAGACAGTTTCATGTCCCAAGTCATACCCCATGGCAAGACTGAGAACACAACAAGACACAAGGTAGTTATACTGCATCAGTAAGCTCTCTCCCAAGCAAAGATTTCATAGTAGACTGGGGGGTTTCAAGATGTGCTGTTCAAGTTTTTTGGAAAAAGCACAAAATAAACAGTCAGGTCAGTAGATGCTGTGGTTGGCCAAGGAAACCTAGTGCATCAGATGAAAGACACATGGAGGATATCCAGCAGTCCAATCAGCTCAGAACTGGCAGAAACCAGTGGGACCCAGGTACACCCATTCGAAGAAGTCTGTCCAGAAGTGGTCTTCAATTAAGAGTTGCTGCAATTTGTTCGCCGAAGGGCTGGAGAGCAGTGCAATAATGAGTGTCTGCAGGCAACAGTGAAGCACGGTGGAGGTTCCTTGCAAGTTTGGGGCTGCATTTCAGCAACTGGAGTTAGGAATTTGGTCAGGATTTATGATGTCGTCAATGCTGAGAAATACAGGCAGGTACTAATGCATTATGCAATACCATTAGAGAGGCGCATGATTGATTCCACATTTAGTCTAAAGCAGGACAACGACACCAAACATGCAGCCAATGTCATTAAGCACTACTTTCAGCGTAAAGAAGAACAAGGAGTCCTGGAAGTGATAATATGGCCCCCACAGAACCCTGATTTCAACATCTTCAAGTCTGCCTGCGATTACATGAAGAGACACAAGAATTTGAGCAAGCCTACATCCACAGAAGATCTGTGGTTAGTTCTCTAAGATGTTTGAAACAACCTACCTGTCGAGTTCCTTCAAAAACTGTGTGCAAGTGTACCTTGAAGAGCTGATGCTGTTTTGAATGCAAAGGGCAGTAACACCAAATATTGATTTGATTTACATTTCGCTTCTGTTTATTCACTTTGCATTTTAATTGAAAAAACAAACAAACTATTAAACAGTTCTATTTTTTACAGCATTCTTACTTTGCAGCATTTTTACCACACTGCCTAAAACATTTGCACAGTACTGTATCTCAAACTAACACACACCAAGAGGGTGCTAATAGTATATTATTTTAACAAAAATTCTGATAATTATATAATATATTCTGCATACATGAAAACCTTGAATAAATTAATCAGAAGTATCCTTAATGTTAAAGGTCTCCTAGTGAACCAGTCCTATTTCTCCTGAAATTAGACCCATGCAGCAAAAGCACCAAAAAAGGCCAACAGGTCTAGCCAACCTGTGGCTCTCCACCTGTTTTAAAAATGCAAGTCCCAGCATGCAGTGCCACTGTTTTAGCATTCCCTAATAGCAAAACTGTGGCATGGGCATGCTGGGATTTGTAGTTTCACAACACAGGTTGGCCGGGCCTGGTGTAGTAAATTGAGGGTGAATGATAAAACAATAGATTGAAAATCCTTACAATTCAAAAAATAAAATCTGGTCAAATTGCATATCACTGAATCTTTCTCCTTGAGGTGCACAGTCACCCAACCTCACCCAAATTGGAGTGCAAGCTCCGGTTAGGTGTTAGTAAATCTCCATAAAATGTCAAATAAATCATTTAAAGTTCAATCACCACCCAACATTTTTCGCTTGTGACAGCTTCAGTGAAAATTGATGTATGTTCCATATGAATTGGTTTATTATATTCATTTTGGTCTAATATATCACACATTTATTAATTAGACTATCAACAATTTACATTATCTCTGGACTATTAAAACCACACTAGTCGAAAAAACAATGAAGGTTGGTGAAGATTGTCCTCTGCGCTAAATTAATGGGGAGGGGCGATGGGGGGGAATCTGGGTAGTCTTATAACCTGAGTTTATAGTGTACATCTTGTTGATGGTATGCAATCACAATGCCACCCAGTCACTAGGCCAGCCTCAGTATGCAGACACAGAACCTGATATGGGTGAACGTTACTTAGAACATTTCTCTAATGCTGGTGTTCTAACTTTAAACATGCTTTAAAGTGTCATGTTTAAAGTTATAACAACCGCAGATTAAATGTTCCAAGTAGCATTTCAGTCATGTTGGGATGCTGGTGTTGGCATACTAAGGTCAACATAGTGACTGGTTACTGGTGTCAACCTGCCACACCCAACCCTGGCTGATCATGAACAGTCAAACATTTGAAAAGTAAAATGCAGATATTTACAAGAAGATCTTAGTTTGGCTCAAATGGGTAACCTGTATATTTATATAAAATACATAAGAAAGAAGATGAAAAGAATGGGGAAAAAAGCTAAAAAACAAAAACACACATTTCAAATTGCTGAAAAGTACATGAACAGATAGACGTATACGTTGTTTGCAGCTATTGTATTTTGCCCAGTTACCTGGTTTTCCCTGAATTCTATAAAGGATTCCAGGTCAGTTGAGCAATTTGCAGTAGTGCAAGTCTCACTGAGGACGTTAAGGGACTTTTACGTCCATTTCCCAGTGACTATAGGCAAACTAGTTCCCAACTACCGGCTATGCAAACACCACAACCAAACTGGGCACAGCTGATAAATAGCTAGATCCATGTAACAATAAATAATAAAAAACAAAAACAGAAAAAGACAATCTAGTGCCTTTCTTCAAATTAAATTAGTCTAGTCCAGTGAAAGTCAACCTCAACAGCTCATGTTTTGAGGCTTTTGGTCTGTGGAAGCAGGTGGGATCATTACTGACCCAGTAATATAGATGACCTCACCTGTGCATGATTAAAGAGATCCACACAACATGACTTGTTGGTGCTACTTGAGGACTGAAGTTGAGAACCACTGGGCTAGCATAAAGTAATTGGTTACTCTGTTAAAAGAACCTCCATCCTTGCCCCGACAACCTGCTGGAGGAAAGTGAGCATAATGGGCATACACTTCATGGCCAAAGGTATGTAGACACCCGAAAAGCTCACTACAAAACCATGGGCATTAATATAGAGTGGTCACTATTTTCTGCTATAATAGCTTTCACTCTTCTAGAAAGGCTTTCCCCTAGATCAGAGGTTACCAAACATGGTCCTCAAGGCACATAATGGTCCAGGTTTTAAGTATATCCATGCTTGGCAACAGGTGATTTAATTAGAACTCAAATTTGATTCAAAAATCTGTGCTGGGCCATGGATATCTTTAAAACATGGACCTTTAGGGTGCCTTGAGAACAGCGTTTGGGAACATAGCTGCAGGGATTCACATCCATTCAACCTCAAAAGGCTAAGTGAGGTTGGCTCTGATAATAGGCAGTGAGGCCTCATCTGCAATTGGTAATCCAATTCATCACAAAGATGTTCGGTTTGAGGTTAGAAATCTAGTCAGTCATATCCTTTCATGTCAAACGGCACAATTTTATTTTGGAGGGACCTCACACTTTGAGTATTGTCATTTTGAAATAGAAAAGGCTCTTCCAAACGGTTGCTACAATGTCAAAAGCACACATCTCTCTCATTTATTTCCCTTCATCAGAAAAAAGGGACCCAAAGCTCTTGGTGTGCATAGTGATCTGAGGTTTGTATGCGGCTGATTGGAGCTTCATGGATTGGGTTCCATTGGCAACCAGTTTTTGTACAGACATTGTTTCCAGTGGCAGTTTAGAACTCTGTAGTGAGTCTTGCAAGTACCCATTCTACAAAGTTGTTCGGTTTATCAATTCGCAGCTGAGTTGTTGTTCCTCCAAGACAATTCCACTTCACAATGACCACAATTAGTTGACCAGGGCAGAAATTTGATGAACAGACTTCCTGGCATCCTACTGTAAAGCCATGTTATAAGTTAGAGAGCTCTCTAGTACAACTCACTCTACCGCTAGTGACTGGCTATCACCAGCAAGCAATGGTGTGGATGAAATGGCCAAACAAACTCATTACAAGGGATGTCCACATACATTTTGGTGATGTAATGTATATGGTTAAGTTTAAACACTTCACTAGTTATTCTGCATGTGACAAATGCATGTATATTTATATAAAATCACGTCAGTTTGTATTATTGTCGTGTTTTAAAATCAGAATATACAAATCACTGAAGTTTCGCTACTGTT